>NC_135802.1:137617683-137738781 GCF_964213995.1 Mustelus asterias
CTTCAATGTCACTGAACACACCGTCTTAAAGAAGTGCTAAGAATCTACAATACCAATTGCCAGGGCTACAGGGCAAGTGGGACTAATTGGATAGTTCTTTAGAAGATGGGCTGAATCGACTCTCTGTGCTGTATGACTCAATGGCAATACAGAATCCACGTACAGTCCCATACATCACTCTGCTGAAAGGCATTATATATATAAATCCACGGCTCATAGCAGCTGTCTTATAAACTGCCAAAGTCCAAAATCTGTTTCCTTATTGATTTCATTATTGAAGGGAGCGATAACCTTTGGAGAGTCCATTACTGTGATTCAATTAGTACCCCACAATGATTTTACATCCATGACTTACATCCATGGGCATTGTATATGGGAAGTTAAGACTTGGGCCTGGAATTTCCATGTGTAAATGGGACATGTGTAAATTGGAGCGGCACGGTGGTACAGTGCATCATAGCGTGAGGAGCCTGGTTTGATTTCAGCCTTGGGTGACTGTCTGCGTGGAGTTTCCCCCTTCTCCCCATGTCTATATGGGTTTCCTCTGGCTGCTTCGGTCTTCTCCCAGTCCAAAGATGTGCAGGTTAGCTTGACTGACCATGCCAAATTGCTCCTGAGGGTCCAAAAATGTGTAGGTTAGGAAGATTAATGGGATAAATGTGCAGGGTTATGGGGATAGAGTGGAGGGCCTGCGTAAGATGCTCTGGTGGAGAGTCAGTGCAGATTCGATGGACCGAATGGCTTCCTTCTGCACTGTAGGGATTCTTTTCAATGACTTCCATGGCATTGATGTCATAGAATCCCTACAGTGCAGAAGGAAGCCATTTGGCCTATCAAGCCTGCATCGACAGCCAATCCCAACCAGCCCCTATCCCCGGAACCCCACATATTTACCCTGCTAATCCCCCTGACACTAAAGGACAATTTAGCATGGTCAATCAACCTAACCCGCACATCTGTGGACTGTGGGAGGAAACCAGAGCACCCGGAGGAAACCAATGCAGACATGAGGAGAATGTGCAAACTCCACACAGTGACCCGAGGCTGGAATTGAACCCAGGTCCCTGGTGCTGTGAGGCAGCAGTGCTAACCACTGTGCCACCGTGCTGAGCAGAAACAGCTCTATGGAGGTTCCCAGATAGGAAGGGAGAGGAGGGATTCGATAGCCGAAGCAAAACATCAATCTTCATGTTATAGTCATGCATTTTGTTCTTATTTCTGTATATTAATTTCTGACTGGCCATTCTAAAGCTATTCTTTGTTTCCCTGAGATCCTTCACATTCATAGAATCCCGACAGTGCAGAAAGAGGCCTTTTGGCCCATCGAGCCTGCATTAACAACAATCGCACCCAGTCTCCATTCCCCTAATCCCATGTATTTATCCTACTAATCCTCTGAGACTAAGGGACAATTTAGCATGGCCAATCAACCTAACCCGCACATCTTTGGAATAGGGGAGGAAACCCACGCAGATACAGGGAGAACGTGCAAACTCCACACAGACAGTCACCCGAGGCCAGGATTGAACCTGGGTCCTGGCACTGTGAGGCAGCAGTGCTAACCACTGTGCCGCCCAAAAAAATATCGCTGTACTAGCCATTTGAAAAGATAATTTCCAACTTTTGCCAAGCCTTAAAGTCAGACCAGGGAAAAGAATGAACAATACCAAAATGAATCACGAGTAAACTCAGTGAACCATCCTCACGGTCAGAGGAGTGTGGTCAGAGTACAACCTGTTGCACCAATTTCCAACCCTTTAAGCAAGGGCAACTAGGGGTGGGCAATAAATGCTGACCAGCCAGCGACGCCCATGTCCCACAGATGAATAAAACAAAAAGTTCCCTCCTGCCTCACTGAATTTACGCCATTATTTCTAGGCTGATATCCCATTGCTTACTGCGGTACTTGAAACTCAGATTCCATTTGAAACAATCTCCAAAGAAGCTGCTTAAACCAGCACATGTATAAATTGCAGACCATGTGGCCAGTTATCAGTTTTCTACTCATCGTGTCTCTCACAGGGTAGGAATGGATGGGCCCCACAAGTAGATAATTTACGTGTGACCTGCAAAGCCCCTCGGGAGATGATGGAAGCAGTAAGTATTGATTCATTCAAATGCAAATTGGATTGATTTCTTTCAGAAAGTATCACTTTGGGGTACTATATAGAAGTCATTTGGGATATGACATATGGCGAGTACCTCAGGTTCCCAAAGATCACCAGTGGGGTTTGCCTATATCATGTCTGAGTCTGTTATAGACTAATTGATGGAGATCTATTGTAATGATTAGTCAACAGCTCCATTACCATTGTATTATGTGACTGAAAGGATTGTAGAAGGCCAATTAGATGGACTTTGACCTTTTCTTGTCTCGTGATTCAGCTCCAAGGAGGTGAGACCCCTAATAAAGATAAGGGCACATGTCAGGATTGGTTGTTTAGGTGGATGAGAGATCTTATCTATGCTTAGCTCTGTTTGCTTCAGTCTATGTGAAGATTTCATCCATGCAAAGACTTCATTTTAAGATATTTCTGCCTCTGCAACTAACTCTGCTAAGCTTAAAAATAGACTACATTTTAAAACTCAGAAGGCATGCTGGGTTAGCTGAAAATTGACCGCATTCCTGAAAAGTACACAGCAAGCAAAACAAGCTTTGATAACAACAGCTGCAAAACCTGTGTTTGCCTGAGACAGCTTGTGGAAAACATTTCCAATAACGAGACAAGAATTAAGGCATGTTTTGGTTTCAGTGTGTGTTCAGAGTTCAGTTTGTTTTTGAGATCCTGTCTAGTACAGTACAGGAACTGGCTTTGTAGCCAGTCTCGAAGTTTGCTTTCTCTCTGCTTCTGTAATGGCTTAATTTTCTTTAAGTTCTGTTCAATGAAAGTAATTCATCATACCAGTGCTGTCCTTGTCTATTCAAAGGAATAAATGGACCCTACAACAGGGATCTGAGGAGGTGTCCAGAGAGAGAGAGTAATGATGGAACTGGAAGGTGTGATGTTCTGGAGAGTGCTGTGCAGGAGAAAGTCAGAGTGTGGGGCCTTTAGAAGTGTTATGCCACTTACCTTCCCTCCTCCAGATAGATTTTTATAACAATCGACAGTTGTTTCATGGTCATCATTAGACTTTTAATTCCAAATTTTTATTGAATTCAAATTCTTTGGTGGGATTTGAACCCGGGTCACCAGATCTTGTTCTGGGTCACTAGTCCAGTGACAGTACCACTGCACCACTGCCTCCCCAGACTATCTGCCACAAAGGCCTCCTCTCATTCTAATTGCCTCTTCACACCCTGCCCCATATGGCTCCTTCCACGCCGATGCTGTAGTTCAGTATCTTGGGGCATCCTATCCAGGTTTGAGGCATCACACAGCTGCTGCTCCCTACCCTGGCCACTTTCATCCACGCCTACTTCCTCCTGTCCTTGGGAAACATCACCTCAACTCAGTCCTGAAGGCTGTAAAGTGCCTCATCGGAAGATGAGGGGCTGTTTGTCCAGCTTGTGTTGGGCTTCTCCGTAGCAGGCCAAGGACAGAAATGTGAGCAAGATGGTGAATTCTAATGGCAAGCAAGCGAAAGGTCAGGATCATGCTTGTGGACTGAGCAGAGGCGTTCCACAAAGAGGACTGGGAATAGGATAAATTAAAGAGAAACCATTTGGGTCCAGAACATTGAGAACATCATTTTACTCTGGTTGTCTTTGATCCTCAAGTCATTTTCTGTTTCTCTTTAAACTATCTTCTATTTCATTAATAAAATTTATCACAACAACAAAAAAAACTCAGTCCCTCAGACTTACAGCACAACCTCCAAGGAGAGTCTGAGGCTCAGGAACCAGCCTTCCCACATCTCTTCTTCACTGCTGTGGTCGCTGAAGGCCCACAAGTCAATGTTCACTTCATCCCCTACCGGCAACCCTTTAGTTAGAAATCCTCCCTCTGATCAAATCAGCATGTCATTCTGCCCGCACACTCAGATTGTTCAAGAAACCCAGAAACAGGTTGTTAATGTAAAGAGCCACAGCAAAGCTCGCTGCAGATTCTAAGGAGCTCCTGACCCACTACTGACCTCCCCTCTGCCTGCGGGCTTGTTGAGGTAAAATTCCCACTTTTGTCCTGTATGGGACCTTCAATATGTTTTGTGTTTGCTTCCAAATAGCAGTTGAGTTGTAAATAAATCCAGAGGGGTACCTTTGTCTGCATTCACTAGCCGTGAATTGTGGTATTTTCCATGCTTAAGCTAATAGGAAAGGTGATGAAATTCCTTCCATATTCTGCACTGCACGGTTCACTGTGGTTCAATTATTAGAACTGAGTAAAGGAAAACCCAAAGTGAAAGACACTAATGCTTTTCTCAAGGAAACCTTTGTTGTCTACATGAGAGAAAGTTATTAAGGAGAACCCCAGATTGTAACTGCAGCAATGTCTACTGCAACGATTATTGTAAAAGTACAAGTCATTATGCTTTTCAAATGCTGCGAGACATGAATGAGGCCTTTAAAAATGTGTTATTTTACCTACATAGAACCCACAGCACAGAAACTGGCCATTGGGCCTATCTGATCTATGGTGGTATTTTTTAAAAGTTCATTTTCCAGGATGTGAGAGTCGGTGGCCAGGCCAGCATTTATTGCTCGTCCCTAACCTCTCTCCATTTTTTAGAAGACATTTAAGAGTCAACCACATTGCTGTGGGTCTGAAGTCACATGTAGGCCAGACCAGGTAAGGACGGCAGATTTCCTTCTCTAAAGGACATTAGTGGACCAGATAGATTTTTACAACAATCGGCAATTGTTTCATTGTCATCATTAGACTTTTAATTCCAAATTTTTATTGAATTCAAATTTTTTGGCGGGATTTGAACCCGGGTCACCAGATCTTGTTCTGGGTCTCTGGATTACTAGTCCAGTGACAATACCACTGCACCACTGCTTCCCCAGACTATCTGCCACAAAAGCCTCCTCTCATTCTAATCACCTTTTCACACCCTGCCCCATATTGCTCCTTCCACCCTGATGCTGTAGTTAAGAAAGCCCACCAATGCCTAAACATTCTCAGGAGACCAAGGAAATTTGGCATGTCTGCTACGGCTCTCACCAATTTTTACAGATGCACCATTCTTCCTGTTTGTATCACAGCTTGGTATGGCTCCTGCTCTGTCCAAGAGCACAAGAAACTACAAAGGATGTGAATGTAGCCAAGTCCATCACACAAACCACCCATTGACTCCATGTACACTTCCTGCTGTCTCGGAAAAGCAGCCAGCATAATAAAGGACCCCAAGAACCCCGGACATACTGTCTTCAACCTTCCAACGTCAGGAAAAAGATACAAAAGTCTGAGATCACTTACCATCCGACTCAAGAGTAGACTTTTTAATGGACCTCCCTCATATTAAGTTGATCTTTCTCAACACCCTAGCTATGACTGTAGCATTACATTCTGCATCCTCTCTTTTCCTTCTCCCCTGTGTACTCTATGAATGGTATGCTTTGTCTGTATAGCGCGCAAGGAACAATACTTTTCATAGTGTACGCCAATACATGTGGCAATAATAAATCAAATCAAATCAAAATAAAATCTCTATATTCTTCTTCATCTGCATGCATCAAGCATCCACTTAAATCAAAGCAGCCAGCATAATTAAGGACCCCACGCACTCCAGACATTCTCTCTTCCACCTTCTTCCATCGGGAGAAAGATACAAAAGTCTGAGGTCAGGTACCAACAAAGTCAAGAACAGCTTCTTCCCTGCTGCTGTCAGACTTTGAATGGGCTTACCTCGCATTAAGTTGATCTTTCTCTACACCCTAGCTATGACTGTAACACTACATTCTGCACTCTCTCCTTTCCTTCTCTATGAACGGTAGGCACGGGCAGCACGGTAGCACAGTGGTTAGCACTGCTGCTTCACAGCTCCAGAGACCTGGGTTCGATACCCGGTTTGGGTCACTGTCTGTGTGGAGTTTGCACATTCTCCTCGTGTCTGCGTGGGTTTCCTCCGGGTGCTCCGGTTTCCTCCCACAGTCCAAAGCTGTGCGGGTTAGGTTGATTGGCCATGCTAAAATTGTCCCTTAGTGTCCTGAGATGCGTAGGTTAGAGGGATTAGTGGGTAAATGTATAGGGATATGGGGATAGGGCCTGGATGGGATTGTGGTCGGTGCAGACTCGATGGGCCGAATGGCCTCTTTCTGTACTGTAGGGTTTCTATGATTCTATGATTTCTATGGTATGCTTTGTTTGTATAGCGCGCAAGAAACAATACTTTTCACTGTATGTTAATACATGTGACAATAATAAATCAAATCAAATCAAAATCAATGTTATCCGCTCCGACCACTCCGTGAGCCGGCGAGTTCCATGTTTTCACTTCAACCGAGCACGGAGCGAAAAAGCAAGATCAACAACCTTAATCTTTTGTTTGTGTGTTTACAGACACACACCAAAGACTACGCCTGATCGCATCGGTTATTCACCGTGCCGCCTTGACAACCATGGCACATTGCACCCCTGGCTGTCCACTTACTCGCTGAGCCGAAAGCACTATGTCAAGCATTTGTTTTCACGGGAAGATTAAACTCTCGGAGTTTAATTAATTTCTGGTCCGGGCACACTCTAACTCTCAGTCCTTCGACTCCGCTTCTCCCTTTCTATGAATTGTCCTCTGTCACTCTATAATCTGATGGTTGCCGGATTAACCCAGATGGAAGGATTTCAAGGGTGCTTTCACTGTTAATGAGAAAGTAAATCGCCAATTATGTGTACTCTGGAGCCTTTGTGAGGCTTTGATCAAATAGAATCAAAAACCGCACGCAGCATTTGGAGGGGTATATTTGGGAAGGCTGTGTGCAGTTTATTAATTCAGCTATTCACACTTGGATTGCACAGCTTCTGGTCAGCTGTTGGCAGTGCAGCTGCTCCATAGAAACACGAATAAGAACTTTATCACTCACCAGCTGTCCCGTCTCACGCTTGTTTTGTGTTGGGCAGAATTCAGGTCAGGCGCAGCTTTGTAGACAGTGAAACACAAAAAAGAAAGAGAGACGGGGAGCTTTTTTGTTTTGTTGTGGCATCGTTTGGAGTTTTCTGTCATTTAATCTGCAAACGCAAGTTTCCAAAGAACAAAAAAAAAACAAAATCTCATCAGCTCTTCTGTTCCAGAAACATTGTGGAGCCAGCCAGGGCTGACTGAAATCGCAGTAGGGAAAAAAGACGAGGGAATGTTTTTCAAGCGTATGTTTGTCATAAACCTGCAGAACTGAGATAGCGAAGACTGAATAGGTTAGGTTAGCTGGGAAAAGTATCACTAATACTTATATGAACGCCTCTTGAACTATATTGGGTCATAAAGTTAGGCAGAGCTGTCGATCTTGGCAAAACCCATCATTTTTATTTATTCTTTCATGGGATGCGAGCGTCTCTGGGGAAGGCCAACATTTGGTGCCCATCCCTAATTGCCCTTGACCATTTCAGAGAGCTTAGAGTCAACCACATTGCTCTGGGGTCTGGAGGCACATGTAGGCCAGGCCAGGTAAGGATAGCACGGTAGCACATTGGATGGTGGCATAATGGTTAGCACTGCTGCCTCACAGCTCCAGGGATCCAGGTTCAGTTCTGGCTTTGGGTGACTGTCTGAGTGGAGTTTGTACATTCTCCCTCTGTCCGCGTGGGTTCCTCCGGGTGCTCTGGTCCTCCCACAGTCTAAAAATGTGCTGGTGAGGTGGATTGGCCATGCTAAATTTGTGGAGCTACAGGGATAGGGTGGGGAGAAGGCCTGGGTAAGATACTCTGTCAGCGAGTCGGTGCAGACTTGATGAGCCGAATGGCTTCATAAATTCATAAGATATAGGAGCAGAATTAGGCCATTCAGCCCATCGAGTCTGCTCCGCCATTCGAACATGGCTGATATGCTCCTCATCCCCATTTTCCTACCTTTCCTGGCTTTTTTTTGCACTGTACGGATTCTATGGCTCCTTCCCTAAAAGGCATTAGAGAACCAGTTGGCTTTTTAACAGTAATCAATGAAAGTTTCATGGTCACCGTTGCTGAGACTAACTTTCAGTTCCAGATTTATTAATTGAATTTGATCTTCTAATCTGAGATTTGAACCCTTGAATGGTTTTGATTGCACGTTCCTTGTGTTGGGGTTCGCCTACTGGGGAATCGTATTTGGTGGTGTATGGTGGGATCTCTCCTTGAGCTGCTACAGTCTCTGTGTGGATGGTGCCCCCATGGTGGTATTAAGGTTGGGCGGCACGGTGGCACAGTGGTTAGCACTGCTGCCTCACAGCTCCAGGGACCCGGATTTGAATCCCGGCTTGGGTCACTATCTGTGCAGAGTCTGCACTTTCTCCCCATGTCTGCATGGGTTTCCTTCGGGTGCTCCGGTTTCCTCCCACAGTCCAAAAGACGTGCTGACTAGGTGCAATGGCCATGTGAAATTCTCCCTCAGTGTACCCGAACAGGCGCCGGATTGTGGCAACTAGGGGAATATTCACAGTAACTTAATTGCAGTGTTAACTAACTTATGACACTAACAAATAAATTTAAACTTAAAGAAGGAAATTCCAACATCTTAACCCAGTGAAGATAAAGGAATGGCGATATATGTCAATTAAGTGGAGATGCCGGCGTTGGACTGCAGGGGGCATAGTAAGAAGTCTCGCAACACCAGGTTAAAGTCCAACAGGTTTATTTGGAATCGTGAGTCACCTGATGAAGGAGCAGCGCTCCAAAAGCTCGTGATTCCAAATAAACCTGTTCGATATATGTCTAAATCAGAGATGATGGTACGCTGGCAACACTGAGTGACCCTCCTTTCCAGAGATTCTCCTCAGGCAAGAAGCAGACAGGACTGGCAGTCGGGATCAGTTACTGTTTCCCTCTTATGCTGTGTTGTGTGAGGAAATAGCAAAGGAGTAGAAATGCACTGCAATGCATATGGCCAGGTGCGCACTTCACTTGAAAATTATTTCTCCACAGTCTTTGTTCTAAAAAGTGCGTAGCATTGATGAAAAAACCAATTACAACATACAGTTTAGGAACAGGAGTAGGCCAGTCGACCCCCTCGAGCCTCCACCACCATTCAATAAAATCATGGCTGATCTGACTGTGGCCTCATTCCACCCACTCCCAAGGACCTTTGACTCCCTTGTTGATCATGAATCTATCTACTTCCGCCTTAAAAATATTCAATGACACTGGGAGCAATTTTGAGCCCGCGCTCTCGTTCTGCGGGAATGGCGGTGCGTGCTCAAAATCCGGAGAGACTCTGAAAGCACAATTCGCCCTGTCGAGTTTCTGAGTTCTGATCTTCCAGCCCCGTCGGCGGTGGAGTAGTGTGAAACACACCGCGGGACCCCAAGAAGCTCATTTAATACATTAGCATGTCCCCCCCTCACTGGATATTCAGTAGGTGCCAGTGTGCCGTCACGTTGGCGAGATTTACAACCGGTTCAACTGGACGTGAGCCTGTAGAGGGGATCTCCCTGGGTGAGTATAGCCCCTGGGGAAGGGGGACGTGGCCAGGCAGTGGCCTGGCAATGCCCCCTGGCACTGCTAGGTTGGTACTGCCAGTTTGGCACTGCCAGGTTGGCACCATGCCAATTTAACCCTGGCAGTGCCACCTGTGCCAAGGGGTGGGCTCCAATGGGAGCCCCATGATGGAGGAAAGGGGGGCAGGGGTTCATTCAGATTTGGTTGTAGGCTGGGAGGGACAGGGGATGCCAGCGATGGCTGCTCGGGACGGGGGGGATGCCAGCGTGGTGAGGCCCTGCTCCCCCTGCATGATGGCGTGGAACATGTCCCCTTGATTCTTTTTGGCAGAGTGGCGTAAGATCTGGAGAGAAACATGCCGGTTTTCTTGCCAGAAACAACACCTTGCAATGTTTTGGTAAGATCCGCCCCCTGCACCCCTTTCAACTGTCTCCTCTGCTCTCTGGGGAAGAAAGTTCCAAAGATTCACGACCTTCTGAGAGAAAAACATTTCTGCTCATCCCTATCCGTGGGAGATTCCTTATTTTTAAACTGTGTCCCCTAATTCTAGTCCCCCCCAAAAAGGGGAAACATCCTCTCAAGTTCCCTCAGGATCTTAAATGTTTCAATCTCTCAATCTTCTCAACTCCAATGGATACAGGCCCAGCCTGTCCAATCTTTCCCTGCACCGTCCATCCCAGATATCAGGCGAATGAACCTTTCCAAACTGCTTCAATGCATCTATATCTTTTCTTAAATAAGGAAACCAAAACTATTTACTGTATTCTAAGTGTGGTCTCACCAACACACTGTATAACTGTAACAAAACGCCTGCTTTTATGTTGCATTCCCCAAATTTTATAGTTCTGTTTTTTTATTATTTTTGGAACTTCTAGCTTTATCTGCTGGTACACTCTTAGGTTTGCACCTCCTGCCCCTTCCTGCCATGCTCTCATCATCATTTCCCTTATTCCTACCTTGCTTTTTCTACTTAATTAATCACATTTTTCCAAGCGTGAGCCCTTGCCCCCCACTATTTAGTTTAAAAGGCTCTCTGCTTTCCTAGTTATCCAACTCACCAGAATCCTGGGCCCAGCCTGGTTCAGGTCAAGACTGTCCCAAAGGTACATCTCCCACTTTCCTCAATACCGGTGCCAGTGCCCCAAGAATCCAAACCCATTTCTCCCATACCAAACTTTGAGCCACTCATTTAACTCTCTGATCTGATTTACCCTGCACCAATTTGCTCGTGGCTCAGTTAGTAATCCAGAGATTATTACCTTTGAAGTTCTGCTTTTTAATGTAGCCCCTAGCTGCTCATATTCCCTCAGCAGGACTTCTTTCTGAGTTCTCCCTGTATCATTTGTACCTCCATGGGCTACAATCACTGAGTCATCCCCGCCCCACTGGAAGTTCCTCTCCAGCCCAGTCCAGATGTCCCAAACCCTGACACAGCCTTCTGGACTCTGGCTCTCTGCTGCAGAGAACAGTGTCTAACACAGGTACAGCTCTAAGAACTTGCGGACATATGAACAAGGAGTAGGCCATTCAGCCCCTCGAGCCTGTCCTGCCAATTATGGCTGGCCTGATACTAACCTCAAATCTGCACTCCACCTATTCCCTGTAACTTATCACCCCTTTGCTTACATCTATCCATCCCTGCTTAAAAATATACAAAGATTCTGCGCCCACTGCCTTTTCAGGAAGAAAGTTTCAGAAACTCATGACTCAAGGAGAGAAACAAATTTCACCTCATCTTCATTTTAAATGAGCAACTCCTAGTTTTTAAAGAGAGACCTCTCATTCTAGATTCTCCACAAGAGAAAACAGCCCCCCCTCCCCATCCTCTCAAGACCCTTCAAGAGCTTATATGTTTCAATCACATTGCTTCTTACTCTTCTAAACTCCAACGGATACAAGCCTAGCCTGTCCAGCCTTTCCTCAGAAGACAACTTGCCCATTCCAGGGATTAGTCTGGTAATCCTTCTCCAAACTGCTTCAAAACCATTTACACCCTTCCTTAAATAAGGAGACCAATGATGTACTCTCGCTGTTTCATATCCATTTCCTTTCTATTAACTAAGGACTTAGTGCAGCAGTGATAGTATCACATAGGTGGATTGGCCATGCTAAATTGCCCCATGATGTCGGGGGGGATTAGCAGGGGAAATGCATGGGATTATGGGGATAGGTTCTGGGTGGGATTGTGGTCGGTGCAGACTCGATGGGCTGAATGGCCTCCTTCAGCACTGGAGGATTTGATGATTCACATTGACAGAAGTGCGCTGCAACTTTGAATCATTCTCAGCCTCCTCTATCTCCACTCACTGGGTGCTTTGTCGGAGTGAATGAAATTATTAACAGATTTTTAAATACAGTGGGAACGCAGCAATTAACCTCAAGTCATTGTAATGCTAAGAAGTGAGAAGGGAGGCCAGGATTTTCCAACCCCACCTCCGCGGAAATGGTCGTGGGCAGGATGGAGAGTTTGATGGACCAGCCAAAGGCCTGTTGACTTCGGGCAGGAATAAATCCCGGCCTTCCGTATAAAGCTGCCCTCGTCCTTAAATTTTACTGGAAAGCACACATAAATCACTCAACATATTGCGAGAACATTTAATTAGTTATCTCTCCTGTATTTATTTACAGTTTGATAAGAGCTGATGAAACCCTGCAGCTGCTGGCTCTCTTACCATAGAAGAATAAAATCTTGTAGCATAGGAGGGGGCCATTCGGCCCACTTTGCCTGTGCCAGCTCTTTGAAAGAGCAATTGGATTAGTCCCAGCCCCCAGTTCCTTCCCCATTTCAGGGTGCCTGAAGGATTTAAAGCAAAACAGAGGAAGCGGAACGGGGACCCAAGTACGAGGAGCAGGTGCAAGTACTTGCTGCACAAAGCTGATGGTTTGTAAAGAACCAAATATTAGTCCTTTCATCAGCTTGGGCTACCTTTGTCAGCCTGACAGGAGAGGAGGGGTGTTCAGGGCCAGGGCTGGTGGAGTGGGTTGCTGGAGCTCTGTAATTAAAAGACGGACCAAATCTGTAGAGGGCTGCCAAGGCAGCGACAGCACCATAGCTACCAGCCTCACCCACTGCCCTCCTTTGTTCGCTGTCAGCAACATGAAACAGAATTGGCACTCCCTTAACAATACGTCACCTCGTATATAATCCCCTCAAAGCTGATTGCCAATGAATTTGTAGTTTGTTTTTTATTTTATAAGGAGCATCTGCTTGCACTTAGCTGTTACAGTGTTGTCAAAGGAGAACTCAGTGGAAAATAGTCACGCTCTTGACATATCCGGTGGTTTGTCCAACAGTGCAGGTGTACCTGTGTTAGCTATGATGTCACAATATTTAACTGTGTGAGATAAGTGCCATTGAGTAATGGCACAGTGGTTAGCACTGCTGCCTCACAGCACCAGGGGCCTGGGTTCGATTCCAGCCTTAAGTCATTGTCTGTGTGGAGTTTGCACGTTCTCCCCGTGTCTGTGTGGGTTTCCTCCGGGTGCTCCGGTTTCAAGAACAAAGAACAATACAGCACAGGAACAGGCCCTTCGGCCCTCCAAGCCCGCGCCGCTCCCCGGTCCAGGATTGAATCCTGAATCCAGGATCCCCGCCCAATTTTCCAGCCTATCTACATCCTAATATCCTATCCACCGAGCTGTCCCTCACAGCTACGATGCTTTGTTCATCACAACCTATTAACTCACCCCCACCCCCCCATTCCAGACCATGTGATCTCCAGGGAGATCCCACAGTCCTCCCACAGTCCAAAGATGTGCAGGTTAGGGGGATTGGCCATGTTAAATTGGCCCTTAGTGTCCAAAAATGTGAGGGTTAGGTGAATTGGCTTTGCTAAATTGCCCCTTAATGTCCAAAGATGTGAGGGTTAGGTGGATTGGCTATGCTAAATTGCCCTTTAGTGTCCAAAGATACGTAGGTTAGGTGGATTAGCCATGGTAAATTTGTAGGTTTATGAGGATAAGGTAGGGGCAGGGGCAGGTGAGCGAGGGGAAGGGGGGTGTGCAGAGGAAAATTCTCGGAGCATTTATTCCCTGTTTGGCTTTGGGCAAGATCCCACAAACAGCAATGTGATAATGGCCACATTATCTGCTTTAGTGATGTTTACTGAGGGATAAATATTGGCCAGGGAGAAGCTCCCCTACTCCTCTTCAAATTAGTTCATAGAATCCTACAGTGCAGAAGGAGGCTATTTGGCCCATCAAATCTGCACCAACCACAATCCAACCAGGCCCTATCCCCGTAAGGGCAGCACGGTAGCACAGTGGTTAGCACTGCTGCTTCACAGCTCCAGGGACCCAGGTTCAATTCCCGGCTTGGGTACTGTCTGTGTGGAGTTCGCACGTTCTCCCCGTGTCTGCGTGGGTTTCCTCCGGGTGCTCCGGTTTCCTCCCACAGTCAGAAAGTCGTGCTGGTTAGGTGCATTGACCGGAACAGGCACCGTAGTGTGGCGACTCGGGGAATTTCACAGTAATTTCATTGCAGTGTTAACGTAAGCCTTACTTGTGACTAATAAATAAATTTTACTTTACTTTTACTTTACCCTGCCACCCATAATGCCATGGGATTTTTTACATCCACCTGAGTGGTCGATGAGGTCATCGATTTAACATCTCATCCAAAAAACCCAACATCTCTGACAGTGTCTGTCTGTATCCTTCAGTACTCTGCTGGAGTGTCAACCAATTGTGCTCAAATCACTGACGTGGAACTTGAGCTGAAGCAACCCCCTGACTCAGAGGCACACAAGAACCTTATCTATTGGTGTGAATTAGTACTGCATTCAATATGAACTTAAGAACTAAGAGCAGGAGTGGAAACCCAGCCCCTCGAGCCTGTTCCGCCATTCAATACAATCATAGCGGATCTTGTCTTGGCTTTAACTCCACTCTCCTGCCCGTTCTCCATAACCCTTCAACCCATTGCCAATTAAAAATCTGTCTATCTCCCCCTTAAATTTACTCAATGTCCCAGCATCCACCACACTCTGGGGTAGAGAATTGCACAGATTCACCACCCTTCGAGAGAAGTAGTTTCTCCTCATTTCTGTTTTAAACCTGCTAGCTATTATTCTAGAACTCTGACTTCTTGTTCTAGGTTGCCCCACAAGGGAAAGCATCCGCTATGTGTCTACTTTGTCATTGTCTTTCATACCTCAATTAGATCTCCTCTCATTCTTCTAAACTCCAGAGAGTATAGGCCTAAACTGCTCAATCTCTCTTCATGAGACAACGCCTTTATCTCGGGAACCTCCTCTGAACTGCCTCTAATGCCACTATATCCTTCCTCAAATAAGGGGACCAAAACTATACGCAGTACATTAGGTGCAGTCTCACCAATGCCTTGGATAGTTGCAGCAACACTTCCTTACTTTTATTCTTTATTCCTTTAGCTATAAATTCTAAAATTTTATTTGCTTTCCCTGTTACTTGCTGTACCTGAATACTAAGTTTCTGTGAAACATGCAGGAGAACACCCAGATCCCTCTGCATCGAAACATGGGCAGCACAGTGGTTAGCACTGTTGCCTCATGGTGCCAGGGACCCAGGTTCAATTCCAGCCTTGGGTGACTATCTGTGTGGAGTTTGCACATTCTCCCTGTGTCTATGAGGGTTTCCTCCGGGTGCTCCAATTTCCTCCCACAGTTCAAAAATGTATGGGTGAGGTTGATTGGCCATGATAAATTGCATCTTAGTGTCAGGGGGATTAGCAGGGTAAATACACAGGGTTACAGGGGATAGGGCCTGGGTCAGATTGTTGGTGCAGGCTCAATGGGCTGAATGGCCTCCTTCTGCACTGTCGGGATTCTATGATCCTTAAGTCTCTCGCCGTTTAAATAATAAGTTGCCTTTCCATTTGTCCAACCAAATTGGATAACCTCACACGTAGCCACGTGTAAGATAGTTCTGTTGCTAATGTAGTGCCAGTGGAGCCAGAGTGCAATGTCATTTCAAAGTTTCACACCTGATTTAGGCTCCAAATTTAGGATTGGGGGATAAAGCTGCCTGGAGTGTGAATGTATTGGAGGCGTTAACATAAAGGCAATACGTGGGATTTTCCAGCTTTTCCTGCCGGCAGGATCTTCTGGTCTCAATGAAGGCAAATCCCCGCATCAAGTTCCCGGGCGATGGCACAGGTGAGCCACGCAAAATGCCATAGACAGCGTTGGGTCTGAAAGATCCATCGGCAGTCAATGGCCTCCACAGTGAGAGAACGCATCGTGGGGACACCAGAACATCCCAACCAATATCAACAGTAATTTGTAACCTGGTTTACAATTGCATAGAGATGACAACACATGGGCCAGCCAGGCCATGTTTGTATTTATCCTTCAGGTAAGCCATCCTCAACTCTTCCCATTTCCTTTTAATTCCGTTTCCACCAGCCACCTAGCTAAGCGATTCTTAAATGTTGGAGCAATCTCTGCACATTGTATGTTAGTCAATTGCCTAAAGAAAAGCGTCCCTTGCTCTCTGTTTCCTAATCTCTTCTTCGGCAGCCCCTTGGGATTGAGGATGACTTGCTTCCATTCTGGATAAGACAAATGTACAATCTTCCTGATCTACAATCCATTGGCTGACAATCAGCAGAGTGGGAGCATCGGTGGTGGAGTTCGGAATCGGTGGAGGGGGAGAGACACTTCCACAGACAGGGAGGGAAGAGTCAGCCAATGCTGAGAATGTAATTGGAGCTGGAGGGTGTAATCAGAGTTGGAGTGTGCAGTCTGCAGAGGGGAGAGAACAATTGGTGGAGGGAGAAAATATTTTGTTTTATGTGTCCAGAAGGATCTTCCACCACTGATTCCCGTAGGTTTTCTAGGAATAGGAACATGGGGATTTCCCTTCCAGTTTGTATCACTGTGAAAAGCAGGAACATCCAGGTGACTTTTCTGCCCCAGAGGTTGGGCAAAAAGACAGGTTCTCAAGCCAACAATCCCTCATCCCATTCCCCGTAAGGACAACCAAAGCGTTCCCATTGCTGTGTTCATGTCAGGAGCAAGTTTCCTTAGATATTAACTTTTCTTTACCTTTTTTTTCAGAGGTCCTGGCCATGATCTGGGCTCACATCCAACGTGATCCATTAATGATTCAAGTCATGATCTAGGCCCACATTCAACATGAGCCATCAATGATCCAGGCCATGATCTACCAATGATCTTCGTCCATATCCAACATGATCTCCCATGCTCCAGTCCTTGATCTACCATGATTTGGGTCCACATTCAGCATGATCTACCATGATCCAGGCCCACATCCAATGGGATCTCCCAATCATCCACCAGGCCGTTCAGAAACATGCAGGCATAAACCGGCACCTAAAAATCTTATACAGTGAGCAAAATGGACAGTAAGAAGTCTCACAACACCAGGTTAAAGTCCAGTGCCAGCCCTTTGGACAAAAAGACAGGTTCTAAAGTCAAAGATCCATCATCCCATTTCCCGTAAGGACAGCCCTTTGCCAGAAACATGCTGAAGAGCCATGTTGAACTAAGCTCCTACAAAGATATCCAAGGCCTGTGAAGAAGTATTTAATATACTCATTAAAATTATATCCAGGTTTCAAAGTGGAGTAATATCTTAGAGGTGCATCCAAAACTCAAGCCTTGAACTGGGGCATGGACAGCACAAGGTCTAGCAGCCAAGGTCATGGTGGACCCTCCAATGTGACATTGGAGAACCTCAGTACCCAATCTAGACAATTTCTACATATTATCTTCAATCTGACAGGTTTCCCTGATGTCTGTGGACGTGGACACCTCCCTTCTGCACCTGTTTTCAAATTGAATTTCTAAGTAACAGGATATCATTTTCAACAAATTCGTAGATGTTTCAGCTGGTCATCATCTTCATCACACCTAGCAAACACAGGTCAGTGACTTCATTCTTAACTTGTAGGGCAGAGTTTGCCCAACCTTGAGGTGCCAAACTAGGATGTAGGAGTGCAGGGAAAATAGCAGGGATCCAGGTCGGGACAACTCCCTAATGCCAGGGGAGATTCCCAAGCGGATCAGCTGCCCACTTTGTGAAGGCAGGCAGCTGCCAACAATTGGCTGGCAGCAGAGGCATCCTCCCAGCGGCAGCCCAAAGCCCATCAAAGCTAGGGGCTGCCTGGTGTAGAGGGAGCTGCAGAGAGGGAAGGCCACACCACACTGGCCCTATCCAGAGGGGTTTCTCTGACAATCAGAGGGAGCCTGCCTGCCTCGCCCCTCTGAATTTTTATTTTTAACTTAATTCTCCGAGGCAGTCTCCACATCATCTTGAACCCCAATCTGCCTCAGCAGCACCTGCCTCTTCTAATTGGTCTTCCAAAGCTTCAGAACTGCCAGTCTTCTGATTGGATCAGTAGATTCAGGAGCGCATGTACAGTCCTTAATTGGATGGCATGCTCTAAGACAGCCAATTAGGTGCCACCACTGAGAAAACTTAACAAATCAGCAAATTTGGCGATGACACATTTGGTCTTTTCATCCAAATCATTGATGAAGATTGTAAATAGTTGAGGCCCCAGCGTTGATATCCCTGTGGTGTTCCACTGATTACAGCTCGCCAACCCGAAAAAGAGACATTTTCCCCTACTCTCAGCTTGCTGTTTGCTAACCAGTCTCTTACCCATGCTAGAAGACCATGTAATCTTGTCAGGGTTACAAAGTCAATGATAAAATTCTGCTCATAGTTAAGCAAGCTAAATTTTGGTACTTTTGGTAGTATAAATGACGTGATAATAATGGATGTATTTAAGAGAAATCTAGATAAACATATGAGGGAGAAGGGCATAGATTTATGGTTGAAAGGATTAGAAGATTAGACGAATTATGGGCGCCACAATGGCACAGTGATTAACCTCTGCCTCACAGTGCCAGGGATCCTGGTTTGATTCCAGTCTTGGGTAACTGTCTGTGTGGAGTTTGCACGTTCTCCACGTGTCTGCGTGGGTTTCCTCCGGGTGCTTCAGTTTTCTCCCACAGTCCAAAGATGTGCAAGTTTGGTGGATTGGCCATGTTAAATTATCCTTGAGTATCCTGAGATGTGTAGGTTAGAATAATTAGCCATGGTAAATGTGTGGGGTTACAGGGATAGGGCCTGGATAAGATACTCTGTCAGAGAGTCGGTGCAGACTCAATGGGCCAAATGGCCTCCTTCTGCACTGTGGGGATTCTATGAACAAGATGAAGGATGGGAGGAGACTCAAGTGGAGTATAACTGGCAGCATGCTGAAGAAAAATGCTTTGGGTGCTCGAAAACTGAAATAAAATCAGAAAGTCCTGGAAACACTCAGCAGGTCTGGCAGAGAGAAACAGAGTTAACACTTCAGAACCACAGCCTCTCGTCTGAACTGGGAGACATTCGAGATGTAATAGGTTTGACACAAGCAAAGTTGAGCGGCTGGAGAAAAGAACAAAAGGAAAGGGCTGCAATAGGGTGAGAGACACGACAGATTAAATGGCAAAAGGTTTCACGATGAAAGGCCAAAGGACATAGTAATGGACAAGTTAGGAATTAAAATATGCCTTATGGAATAAAAACAGAAAATGCTGGGAATACTCAGCAGGTAAGGCTTTGGGGAGAGAATGAGAGCTAATACTTCAGGCCATCAGTTACCCAATTTTGAAATTATTTCATGTGGACTTGCCTCCAATCTGAAAGACAACCATTTTCACCATAGAGCTCTGTTTCCGAGGGGTGGCACGGTGGCACAATGGTTAGCACCGCTGCCTCACAGCACCAGGGACCTGGGTTCAATTCTGGCCTTGGGTGACTGTCTGTGTGGAGTTTGCACGTTCTCCCCGTGTCTGCGTGGGTTTCCTCCGGGTGCTCCGGTTTCCTTCCACAGACCAAAGATGTGCGGGTTAATTGCCCTTAATGTCAGGGGGACTAACAGGGTAAATATGTTATGGTTATAGGGCCTGGGTGGGATTGTGGTCATTGCAGGCTCGATGGGCCAAATGGCCTCCTTCTGCACTTTAGGGATTTTATGATTCCTGTCACTCAGCCAACCTTGTATCCACGCTGCTACTTTTATTCCACGGACTTTCACTTTGAACGGGGAATTTTATAATAATTTAAAGGATTAGTTTAGCACATTTGTAATGGAATCCGATCTTAATCACTCACCTGAGTTACTGTGTGACAAAGAGAAATGAAAGGAGGTTGATTGCTAGACCTACTGTAACCACTAGATGTTGATGGTTCATTTTCTAACCGGCTACCGTGTCAAACATTTCAAAGTGCAGTTGTGGTCATTAGTAGGTACTGCACTAATGTTCTTTCAAACAAAGATGTGACGAGTTGCCTGAGCATTGTGTGAAGTTGGATTAGTTTCCCCCCTTGCTTTACGAATGTTTAGTTTCCATATGGAGTTTCTAAATGAACTCTGGAGTTCTCTTTGTTCTGTCAGTTTAAGATCCTGCTCATGCACGGGAAAGTTGAAACATGTGATACCCGTCCAGGGATCTGAGGCTGAATTTATGTGGATCATAAAATCTTCATAGGACCCCTGCAGTGCAGAAGGAGGCCATTTGGTCCATCGAGTCTGCACTGATCACAATCCCACCCAGGGCCTATCCTCTTAACCCCACACATTTACCTGCTAATCCCCTGACACTAAGGTGCAATTCAGCATGGCCAATCAACCTAACCTGCCCATCTTTGGACTGTGGAAGAAAACCGCAGAACACCCAGAGGAAACCCACACAGACACGAGAGAACATGCAAACTCCACATAGACAGTCACCCAAGGCCGGAACTGAACCCAGGTCCTTGGCACTCTGAGACAGCAGTGCTAACCACTATGCTACTGTACTACTCTAAAGTCAATGGGAAACGTTTTAAGCAGAGCCCTTGGGAATTTTTTTGATGAGTGAATCACGTGTAGAAGTGGTGTAGGCAGGTCCTTCTGAGCAAAGATTCTGTTTGTGTCTCTACATTTACTGGACTATGATACTAAATGCTATCTACTTAATTTGGTGCTAAATCTGTACAAGTACAAATGTGAAGCGGCAATAGGTCAGAGACAGCCGTACACTGTGACAAACATCCAAACTGCAGTCCATGATCACAACAATATGCTTTGCACACTATAACTTGAAAAACAACTGTAGTCGTGGCTGAGTGGTTAAGGCGATGGGATAAAATCTCACAAGGGTTTTCCCACCCCGATTTGAATCTTGCATGTTTCCCCTCATTCAGTTTCAACATTTGGCCACATTCCTCTGGGATGAATCACACCAGACGTGGTTGTTTTTGTGGCTGGAAGCCTGTGTCCAGTGGTATGCTGCATAGATTGGTGTTGGGTCCTTTGCTGCTTGTAGTCTACACTAATGACCTGGATGTGGATGTTGGTGGGGATATGATCAGTAAGTTTGCAGATGACATGAAAATTGGTGGTGTGATAATAGCGAGGAGGAATACTTCGGGGCGGCACGGTGGCACAGTGGTTAGCACTGCTGCCTCACAGCGCCAGGGACCTGGGTTCGATTCCCAGCTTGGGTCACTGTCTGTGCAGAATCTGCACGTTCTCCCCGTGTCTGCGTGGGTTTCCTCCGGGTGCTCCGGTTTCCTCCCACAGTCTGAAAGACATGCTGGTTGGATGCATTGGCCACGCTAAATTCTCTGTGTACCCGAACAGACATCAGAGTGTGGCGACTAGGGGATTTTCACAATAACTTCATTGCAGTGTTAATGTAAGCCTACTTGTGACACCAATAAACTTTAGATTACAGGATGATATAGACGGGCTGGTTAGATGGGCAGAGTAGTAACAAATTGAATTTAACTCTGAAAAGTGTGAGGTGATGCATTGTGGGGGAGGACTAACAAGGAAATACACAATGAATGGTAGGACTCTAGGAAGTACAGGGACCAGAGGGATCTTGGGAGCATATCCATAGATCCCTAAAGGACAGGTAGGTAAGGTGATTAAGGAGGCATATGGGATATCTGCCTTTATTAGCTAAGGCATAGAATATAAAAGCAGGGAGGTTATGATGGAGCTGCATAAAACACTCATTAGGCCACAGCTAGAGTCTTGTGTAAAGTCCTGGCCGCCACACTATAGGAAGGATGTGATTGCTCTAGAAAGGGTGCAGAGGAGATTCATCAGGATGTTGCCTGGGCTGGAGCATTTCACCTATGTAGAGAGGCTGGTTAGGCTGGCGTTGTTCTCCTTACAGCAGAGAAGGCTGAGGGGGGACCTGATTGAGGTGTACAAAATTATGAGGGACATAGGGTAGATAGGGAGATAGTTTCCCCTTGGTTGATAGGTCAATAACCAGGGGCATTGATTTAAGGTCAGGGGCAGGAGATTTAGAGGGGATTCGAGGAAAACCCTTTCACCCAGGGGGTGCTGGGAATCTGGAACTCACTGCCTGAAAGGGTGATAGAGGCGGGAGCCTTCACAATATTTAAGAAGCATTTAGATGATCACTTGAAATGTCGTAGCATACAAGAATATGGACCTAGAAGCTGGAAAATGGGATTAGAATAGATAGGTGTTTGTTGGTCAGCACAGACAAGATGGGCCAAAGGGCCTCTTTCTGTGTTGTAAAACTCTATGACTTTATGAATCTAAATGCATATACGGAGTCACAGACATCCTTTTTTGCCAATGCCAACAATTACTTCAACTTCGCAGAGATTAATCTAGCCAGAATGCCGGAGCACTGGGCTTTCCTGGAATTCTCAATTCCCCACAGGTGCAGGGTGCCATCAACTGTACTCAAGTGGCTATAAAAGCTCCCTGGAAATGGGGAGTCCAATACATAGACAGGAAAGGCTATCATTCTTACAATGTACAGGTGGTCTGTGAACTTAGAATCATAGAATCCTACAGTGCAGAAGGAGGCCATTTTGCCCATCGAGTCTGCACTGACCACAATCCCACCCAGGCCCTATCCCCATAACCCCATGTATTTACCCTAGCTAATCCCCCTGACACTAAGGGGCAATTTAGCATGGCCAATCCACCTAACCCGCACATCATTGGATTTAAGACCTTAAGAAAATAATCAAGCAGGTTTGCAGCAGATACCCAGGAACCATCCACGACTCATTCAACCTGGGGAGACCACAGACCCCGTACTTGTGCGAAGGACCACACAGCATCCAAGGCTAGCTCCATGGTGACAAAGGGTAACTGCAAAAGAATGGCTCGTGCAGCAGCCACAGAATCCTGCAGAGAAAAGATACAACGAAGATTATGCAACGACCCAAACATCGCTGGAGAAAACCATAGGAATTTTAAAGATGCGATTCTGATGAGTGGACGAATCTGAGCACTCCAGTGCACTCATGCAAACATACAATCAAACAAAATAGGACAGAAGTCAGCCATTCAGCCCCTCGAGCCTGCTCTGCCATTCAATAAGATCACTGGCTGATCTATTTGTGTTTCTACTTCCATATTCTCATCTACCTTTGATAACCTATAATTCCCTTGCCTAACAAGAGGGTTCCACGGATCATTTGGCTTGCTGTGCACTGCACGACCTGGCGCTGCAAAGCGGGGTGGACTTGCCAGATGCCAACATGGAGGAGTCGCATGTCACCTCCGATGAGGGGGTCATCAAAGGGAATTAGGGCGTTGAGTTTGAGGAAGCCAAGGGTACAGACAAGGAGGCCATTGCGCGGGCCAGACGAGGCAGCCGTGCACACAAGGCCCTCAGAGCCACCAGCCCTGGCCCTTGTAAACTCCAAAATGTTCAGATATCATCAGGCCCTCAAGGTGACGAGTTGTTGTTAATAAAGAGCAGACTTCTGCTTCAGTCCATCCTCACACTGACTTCCATTGGCTTTCGGTCTGTCAATGTTTCAACTTGAAAACTCTCTCATCATTGTGTCCAAACCCCATGCACGGACACAGGTCTCTGAATCTCTGTAACCTCCGAGATCTCTGCAGTCCTCCAAGTCTGGCCTCTTGTGCTCCTCCAATCTCCTTCACCAAGCCATTAGCTGTCATGCCTTCAACGATCTGAGCTCCAAGTTTTGGAATTCCTGTCCTAAATCTCACCACCTCTCTATCTCCTGCTCCTCCTTTAAGACATGTCTTAGTACCTGCGTAAGTTAGACTAGGCTTTTGGTGACCTGTTCAAATATCTTCTTACTCTCCTGTGAGGTAAGGTGGGTTATCGTACAATGTTAAAGGCACTTGTTGGTTGAAAATCAGAAATCATTTTGTAAATGTTTGTATGTAATCACTTAAGAAATAGAACTAACTAAAATATTTGTGGTTTAAAGATGAGTGGATCGAGTGACGTTGAGTGCATTTTTGAAAGCTAACTTCATATCTTATTCACAGCAACACTGAATTAGGCCACTCAGCCAGTCCTGTGTCTGCACAAACTCTCCAAATGAACAATTACCTGGTACCATTCCCCAGCCTTCTCCTTGTAACCCTGCGTGTTCGTCCATTCCAGATAACATAGAATAGAATCATAGAATCCCTACAGTGCAGAAGGAGGCCATTTGGCCCATTGAGTCTGCACCGATCACTATCCCACCCAGGCCCTATCCCCGTAACCCCACATATTTGCCCTTGCTGGACCTGCTGATACTAAGGAGCAATTTAGCATGGCGATTAAACTTGCAATGAGATCATCTCTCATCCTTCTAAACCTGAGAATACAGACACTATTTCCTCATAGCACAATCCCATAATCTCAGGGGTTAGTCATCATAGAATCATAGAAACCCTACAGTGCAGAAGGAGGCCATTCGGCCCATCGAGTCTGCACCGACCACAATCCCACCCAGGACCTACCCCCACATATTTACCCGCTAATCCCTCTAACCTACACATCTCAGGATTCTAAGGGGCAATTTTTAACCTGGCCAATCAACCTAACCCGCACATCTTTGGACTGTGGGAGGAAACCAGAGCACCCGGAGAAAACCCACGCAGACACGAGGAGAATGTGCAAACTCCACACAGACAGTGACCCGAGCCGGGAATCGAACCCGGGACCCTGGCGCTGTGAAGCAGCAGTGCTAACCACTGTGCTACCGTGCCGCCCTCTGGTGAACCTCTGTTGCACTCCCTCTATGGAAAGTACATCCTTCCTTAGATAAGGAGATCAAAACTGTACACAGGTGTGGTCTCACCAAGGCTCTGTACAATTGCAGGAAGGCATCTTTACTCCTACTCTGAAATCCCCTTGCACTGAAGACCAACAGACCATTTAGAATCATAGAATCCTACAGTGCAGAAGGAGGCATTTGGCCCATCGAGTCTGCACCGACCACAATCCCACCCAGGCCCTTTCCCCATAACCCCATGCATTTACCCTAGCTAGTCCCCCTGACACTAAGGGACAATTTAGCATGGCCAATCCACCTAACACGCACATCTTTGAACTGTGGGAAGAAACCGGAGCACTCAGAGGAAACCCACACAGACACAGGGAGAACGTGCAAACACCACACAGACAGAAAGCCAAGGCTGAAATTGAACCCGGGTCCCTGGCACTGTGAGGTAGCAGTGCTAACCACTGTGCCTCCGTGCCACCTAATGGTCTAATTCCCCCTTCAATGACCTCGATTGAACCTGCTCCACCGCACGCTTGAGCAGTACATTCCAGACCCCTTTCACTCTCTCTGTGAAAAAGATTTTCCTCATGTCCTTGTTTGCTTTGTTTGCCAATTATTTTAAATCCGTGCCCTCTCATTCTTGATCTTTTCAGGAGTGGGAACAGTTTTTCCCTATCTACTCTGCCCAGACTGCTCATGGATTTGAATACCTCCGTCAAATCTCCTCTCAGCCTTCCCTTCTCTGAGGAAAACAGTCCCAACTTCTCCAATCTTTCATCATAACTGAAGTAATTAATCACACATACACAAATAATTCAATACAGTGATGAATATTTCAGTTAAATACATTCAGAATTGTGAATTAAAATCAAATTTTCCTCATCTACAATGCCGGACCACTTCAATTTAAAATAACAAATGTTTCCAATAACTTTAAACCTCATTGTCAAAAGCAGGACGGGCATTAAATAGAAATTACAAAATGGGAAGAGGCCATTTAGCCCACCGGCTTGTGCTGGGGCTTATCTTTCACAACAGCAGCAGTCCTGATCCCGTGTGCCCTCCATGTTCCCATAGTAAATGTCCCGATGACATTCCTCTGTCTGTTACTTCAGCAGAGGTTTTACCCATTTAAGATAAGCAGGTTAATGCCTGAATGGATTAAGCAAATGTGTCAAACTCGTTCTGCTACCTTGTTACTTCAAGTTGCTTTGTCATTAATGTTTAGGAGCACATGAGGGACCTGGGACATTGGCAAGTCACAGCGGCTGGGTCACCCTCGGTGATTGATTACTAAGAAATATCGACCTGGGGGTGATCCAAGTAATGCTTCTCTCTCTCTCTCCCCCCCCCCCCCCTCCCCCAAGTTTACAGCTCACAAGGCAGCACTTGAGAGATGGGGTAAAATCTGACCAAAAAATGGTACAGTGTTGGTTCTGGTGTGAAAAAACAGAGTATTTCCCACCTATGGTGCCGGCGTGCTTTCGGGCCGAATCTTATGCCTCATTAGCAATAATTTTTATGCCCATGTGTTTCACGCTGCTCCAGCAGCGGGTTCCCTCTGATTCACCCACTCCGCAACAACTTAACTGCTGCAAGCACTGGAGAGCTCCATATAAAGTGGCTCCCCAACACTTCCCAGCAGGGGATGGCAGGCAAGAAGGCGGCACTGCCCTTTTCAGAGGTGGCCTTCACCAGGGTGCTGCATGGACTGGAGCAGAGGCGGGACAAACTCTACCCCTGCTCCAGGAGATGGCCTTCCAGCAGGGTCACCGCCCCTGCCTGGGATACAGAGGCAGCCCTGGTCAGTGCAAGCACACTCCAGAAGAGGATGGGGCAGCAGTGTTGGAAGAAGGTGAACAATCTTCACTCAGCCAGGGTAAATCAACCACCCCAGTCTGCCACAGGACCCCTGTGCACACCCCTCACACCCCCAACCCTTTCTCTCACTCAGCCCCCTTGGCCTTTGCCAACGCCAGGCACCAGGTCCCCCCACAATCACCATGTTTCCCCCAGTAGCTGCCATGCTCCTCACACTCCAGCTCCCACCCAAGCCCCACGCCTGCCACACCTCATCACCATCTGAAATGTCAACCCTCCTGCCTACACTCCCCCTCTCTGACTCATTGCAGGACAAACTCAACCACAACAAGTGTGAGCGGGCACAGCCAGCTGGTGTTATGCCCATGCTGAGAGCACTCAAGCTGACGGGGGAGGGGGAAGAGTATGCCTGACTGCTGGTGAAGCAGAAAAAAGAAAGAATCCTAAACACATTTCAAGTGAGTAATGTTCCCTCCGTATCCTCTGTAATGCACTGATGCCATCTCCCTTCTCTTGCAGGCTGACCAGCAGAACTTCCCTCCTCGGTGTGTCGGACTAATCTCGCACCCCCTGGACCCACTGGACTCCAGCAGCTCAATGGGGGACTTCTCCAACCAGACCATTGAAGAGGCGTCACATCTGACACCCGCACCTGGCACCAGCGCAGATACTCACATCTCGGTGGGTTCACGAAGTAAACAGCATTCTAGGTCACTCACTGGTGAATACCTCACAGCTGAAGATCCACAGCAGGCGGAGGCAGGAAAGTCCCAGGGAACCGGCACTCGGAGGGATGCCGGGGGCCCAGGATTCTGCTAAGACCCAGGCTGATGATGTGCCCCTTGATGGGGGGTGTCCTCTGGGGGATCGGGACCTTGAGGGTCCAGGCCTGCTTTCGGGCAGCACGGATGTTTGACTGCTTCCCTCCCCGATGTCAGCGGCTGGAGGTGTGTTGATCACAGGGGCGGGGGTGCAGATGGGCTGGAGGTGCTTCTGCTAATCCAGTCGTTCCACAGCTACTGGAGCTGCAAAGGGAGAGTCACAAGTATTAGAAAGGGATGACAGTAGCTGCAAAGCTGATTGGGGAAGTCCCATCGCCTTGTATCTGAGGAGATGGTGCCCATCACTGCAGTGCACTGAGGCCAACACTGCGAGGTTGGAGAGCTTGGAGCATGACATGCACTCCCATGGCAGAAGATGTCCACACCATGGTGCAGGTACTGGTGAGAATCCACGAGTGTCAGAGCCAAAGGACGGCAGGGCTTCTGGATCTCACTCCAGCTACCCCTCCATCCTAAGGCAAAGCATGGGGCTCCCGAGGAACCTGAAGGGAAAAGGATCAGCAGAAGTACAAACCGGGCCCCACCCCCACCCCCCACGCCCTCCCAGGTCAGGGGACCCTGGGTGTCTCCAGCCCATGTGACACCCCACTTCCTGCAAGCGACACACACCGAGGAGGGAAGTAGTCAAACATCCATGATACCCAAAACAGGCCTGGACCCTCAAGATCCCGCCTCCTCCAGAGGACGCCCGCCAAGGTAATCTCAGGCTAAAGGGTATGGAAGTCAACAGGCCGCCTCAACCTCAGCTGTGGATCCTGGAGATACACCAGGTGTAGTGGCAGGGTCAGGAAGATTAATAAACCTTAGTGGGCACGGGTGAATATAGGCGCTAGTGTAGATAGGTCACCATTTTGTTTTGTATGTTTGGCAATAAATTTCACTCCACCCACAGATCCTCCGCCCTGTCTGTTCATGCCACCCAGCTTGGGGGAACCACCACGCTCACCCGGCACCTCATCCTGTGGAGTGTGTGATTGGCAGTGCTATGTCCGTCCCACCTTCTTGCCAGCCCCCACTAAGGAAGGGCACTCCCTCAGCTGTGATATGGACAGGAACTCAGGAAGGAGGACGTGGGAAGCAGTGTCCGGATACCAGCCTTCACAACCCCTTTAAAGCAAAGGGTGCCCCGACATGAAGGGAAGTGAAACCAAAAAAGAAAACGCTGGAAAATCTCAGCAGGTCTGGCGGCATCTGTAAGGAGAGAAAAGAGCTGATGTTTCAATTCCAGATGACACTTTGTCAAAGCTAAAAGGCATAGAAAGTGGAGATGGGCCCTTTGTATGCCTTTGAGCTTTGACAAAGTGTCATTTGGACTCGAAACATCAGCCCTTTTCTCTCCTTACAGATGCTGCCAGACTTGCTGAGATTTTCCAGCGTTTTCTCTTTTGGTTTCAGATTCCAGCATCCGCAGTAATTTGCTTTTACTATATGTGAAGGGAAGTGACCCACCTGACTGCTCTCTCTAAAATGGCAACCCTGGGACCCTCATCCCTGGCCCCGAGTTGAACTTATCTGTGTTCCCTAAGTCCTCTCCAGTGCGCTCTGAGCAGTGCACATCGCGAAGGGCGCTGGTTGCCTGAAAGCTCACCTCCAAAATCCCCTTCAGAGGTGAAGGCACCAAGTTCACCTGCTGCAAATGGCGGCGGTTTGTCGTCATGGCGGCGCCCGCTGAATATCTGGTGAGTGGGGGGGGGATGTCCCAGAGACAATGCTTGCTAATGAGATGCTAATGTATTAAAATGAGCTTTCTGCAATCCCATGACATGTTTCACATCACTCCGCCAGCGAGGAGCCGAGTAGATCGGAATTCGGAAACTCGACGGCACGAATCGCGCTCTCCGGATTTTGAGCGCGCACCGCCGATCCCGCAGACAGAGAATGCGGACTCAAAATCACCCCCCAAAGCCCCAATAGGCCCATCAACTTGAATTTATGTGATGATTTTAAATACATGCCAAGGAACTTCACAGGGACATTAATAGATACAATCTGACACTGAGCCACATAAAGAGAGAATAGGACAATGACCAAAATCTTGTTGAAAGAGTAAGTTTTAAGCTGCACCTCACAGGAGGAGCGAGAGAGAGAGAGGACTGATGTCTCTCGAGCAGAAACCAGTATCGGTCAGCAGGTACAGGGGCGTACAATGCAGGCAGCAGTGTTTTGGATGAGCTGATGTTTATGGGGGTTGGAAGATGGAAGACCCACCAAGTAACAAGTAGAACAATGGAGTCTGGAGTAAATATAAGCATTGCACAGACCTGCCTGCATTTCTGCACTGGCGGCCAAAACTTCTTCAAATTTCTCATGGGAGTCCGATTTGCAAGTGCTGGAGCCAAAAGAAAAGCTTAGCTTAGGAGTTTGGCCAATGGCCAACACTCAGTTGTGATTTGTGGACACCTGACCAGGGAGCAACTCCTTAAGGCGAAAGTGTGAGATTGTGCAATCTGCCTGAAAATGTGATTTGTGCAGCTCTCCACTGACATAAATATATTTACCTTCTGTATATAACGCTAACCCCCTCTGCTGTTTTCAGAGTATGAATCATTATTTGTTTAGCATGGCAAACGTAGCAGTTGATAAATGTCTTTGGCATCCAATAAATTAAAAATGGGAGTTTTATCAGTTACAAAAATAGAAAGTGCTGCAACAACTCAGCAGGCCTGACAGGAGAGAATAGAGCCAAAATTTCGAGTCTGGATGACCCTTCGTCAGAGTTGTATCAGTTCCTCAGCTATTTTGAGTTCAGGCATAAAGCGAGGGAGAGTTCTCCATTTAAATTCTTATAGGTGGGCTATAACACTCTGAATCGCACAATGACTGAAAACACCACTAATGTCGAGTTTTCTTTTATTCTTTTACAGGATGTGGGCATCACTGGCTAGGCCAGCAGCTATCCCTAATTGCCCTTGAGAAGGTAGTGATGAGCTGCCTTCAGGAACCACTGCAGTAGTGGTTCCAGAAGTAGTGTAGGTAACCCACAGTGCTGTTCTGGAGAGAATTCCAGGATCTTGACCCAGTGACAGTGAAGGAACAACGTCAGTATGTTTCCAAGACAGGATGGTGAGTGACTTCCAGGTGGTGGTGTTCCCAAGTATCTGCTGCTCTTGTCCTTCTAAATGGTAATGGTTGTGAGTTTGATAGATGCTGTCGAAGGAACCTTGGTGAGTTCCTGCAGTGCATCTTGCAGATGGTACACACGGCTGCTACTGTTCATGGGTGGTCAAGGGAGTGAAATTTGTGGATGTGGTGCCAATCAAGTAGGCTGCTTTGTCCTGGATGGTGTCAAGCTTATTAAGTGTTGTTGGAGCTGCACCCATCCAGGCAGGGGGAGTATTCCATTACACTCCTGACTTGTGCCTTTTAGATGGTGGTCAGGCTTTGGGGAGTCGGGAGGTGAGTTACTTGCTGCAAGATTCCCAGCTTCTGAACTGCTCCTTTAGGCACAGTATTCATATGGCTAGTCCATTGAGTCCCTGGCCAATGGTAGCCCCCAGGATGTTGATAGTATGGGAATTCCACAATGGTAATGTCATTGAATGTCAACGGGTGATGGTTAGATTCTCTCTTGTTGGAGCTGGTCATTGCCTGCCACTTGTGTGGTGCGAATGTTACTCGCCACTTGTCAGTTCAAACCTGGATATTGCTGCATTTGGACGTGGACTGCCTCAATAGCTAAGGAGTCAAGAATTGTTCTGAACATTGTACAATCATCAGCAAACATCCCCACTTCTGACCTTATGACAGAGGGAAGGTCATTGATGAAGCAGCTGAAGATGGTTGGGCCTAGGATGCTACCCTGAGGAACTCCTGCAGTGATGTCCTGGAACTGAGATGATTGACCTCCAACCACCAGAACCATCTTCCTTTGTGCCAGGTATGACTCCGACAAGCTGAAGAATTTCCCTGTGATTCCCATTGACTCCAGTTTTGCTGGGGCTCTTTGATGCCACACTTGGTCGAATGCTGCCTTGATGTTAAGGGCTGTCACTCTTACCTCACCACTGGAATTCAGCTCTTTTGCCCATGTCTGAACCAAGGCGGTAATGAGGTCAGGAGCTGAGTGACCCTGGCGTAACCCAAATTGAGTGTCAGTGAGCAGGTTAGGTAAGCAAGTGCCACATGATAGCAATATCGATGACACTTTCCATCACTTTACTGATGATTAAGGGTAAACTAATGAGCGGTAATTGGTCACGTTGGATTCGTCTGGCTTTTTGTGTACAGGACATACCTGGGCAATTTTCCACATTGTCGGGTAGATGCCAGTATTGCAGTTGTACTGGAACAGCTTGGCTGTGGGTGCGACAAATTCTGGAGCACAAGTCTTCAGTATTATTGCCGGAATATTGTCAGGGCCCATAACCTTTGCAGTATCCAATGCCTTCAGCTATTTATTGATATCAAGTGGAGGGAAGACTGAATTGGCTGAAATCTGACATCTGTGATGCTGGGGATCTCCGGAGGAGGCCGAGGTGGATCATCCACTCGGCACTTTTGGTTGAAAATGTTTGAAAATACTTCAGCCTTATCTTTTGCACTGATGTGCTGGGCACCGCCATCATTGAAGATATTTGCGGCGACTCATCCTCCAGTGAGTTGTATAGTTGTTCGTCACCATTAACAACTGGGTGAGGCAGGACTTCAGAACTGTGCTACAAGTCAAGTAAATCCACTTTGCCACTGCAAGAAAGAACTTTGCCTATCCAATATCAGATGTTTTATTTCTTCTATTCAAAGAAATTCTTGGAAGTAAATTCACCAATTTGTCATTATCCAATCCTGACTTCTTGTTCATTTTCACTTCACATCATTCCCACATCTTTTGACCCAGCAATGGAGGTCATGCCTTGTTGCTGAAACCTTAGTCTGAAAGTCACTCTCTAAATTTCTGCCCCTCTCTACATCTATCTCTTTCTTGAATTTGCTCCTTAAACTCTATCGCCAGAATTCTACCGCTCCGCCCGCCACAGAATCGGAATGGGTGAGGGGTGGACAATGGAAATGTCTGTTGACTTCGGGCAGGACTTTCCAGTCTCAGATCAAGCGTGGCAGTAAAATCCCGCCCTATGTCTTTCACCGGGGTTTGTGGTCTATAACAGGATATATCTGTCCTAATATTTAGAAATCATAGAAACCCTACAGTACAGAAAGAGGCCATTCGGCCCATCAAGTCTGCACCGACCACAATCCCACCCAGGCCCTACCCCCATATCCCTACATATTTTACCCGCTAATCCCTCTAATCTACGCATCTCAGGACACTAAGGGGCAATTTAGCATGGCCAATCAACCTAACCCGCACATCTTTGGACTTTGGGAGGAAACCGGAGCACCCGGAGGAAACCCACGCAGACACGAGGAGAATGTGCAAACTCCACACAGACAGTGACCCAAGCCGGGAATCGAACCCAGGTCCTTGGAGCTGTGAAGCAGCAGTGCTAACCACTGTGCTACCGTGCCGCCCTTTCTATGGCTTTTGTCAAATCTTGTCTGATGCTGCTGCTGTGAAATGGTGCTATGATTCTATGATGGCTTGTGGGTAGTTCACTGTTAAAGACACTACATAAAAGCAAGTTGTTATGTTGTATATTGTACTTTTAGTATTTGCTAAACTATCCTCATCATAACTTTGAAAACATTTATAAGTGCTCCTTAAGTCATACTCTCAATCGCCCATGAGAATTAAGGTTGCAGCCATGTCTTGGTGGTAGCAATCATCCCCGAGCCATTAGGTTCTGGGTTAAGTCCCATTCAAATAAAATATTCGCTGACACTCCATTGCAAGGAGCCAATTACATTCTGGAATTTGTGTTGGACTGTGGTGTCCCATCTGCCCCCTCGGGGTGATTATATAAGATTCCCTGGCATTATTCTGGAGAAGAGCTGGGGAACATGACTGGCTTCATGGCAGCACTTCTGATGTTGACTGTGATGAGTCCAATAGCTGGAGTCACGGCAGGTGAGTGGTTAGTTATGAACCGATGAATAAACTCTTTTCACAATATCTTCACTGGCTGCGAATGAGAGGACAGAGGGATGTGTGTGGGTGTGGAGAGAATGAAGGCTGGCAACCAGGAACAGATTACACATCACCATTCACCGCGCCAGTCAGAATAGTGATTTGCAAACTCTTGCTCATCTACCAACTCTCAATATCTTTCTGGAAGAAGATCCATTACGTTGGATACGCCATCTATAAGCATTAATAACCGTTGGCATGGTTGCCTGTGCACCTCCTCTGTTGTATAACTCGAGATGTAGGGCCCTATTTTACCAAACATTCGCGCCCGAAAACGGGCGCGAAATCGCAGTAAAGTTGGGCGTCGGGCCTTTAACGCGATCTGCACCCGAATCCGAGCAGATCGTGCCTTTACCGACACCCAATTTGGGCGCAGGTCCAGCCTGCGCCCGAATCGGGCGGACCAACAATTTAAATGCATTTGCATGCATTTAAATCGACTTAATGAACCGCGCACCCAACTCTACCGCCAAATCCCACTTTACCACCGCGCGGCCCGATCCGGATCCGCGCTTTTAACGACCTGCTAAATAAAAGTCTGAATCGGGTGCTCCAGCCTCTAAAGAGTGCGTTCAGTGTTTCCAACGGCTCCCTGGCTCAGATCAGCGGTGGGGATGGGGGGTGGAGGCGGGTCAGATCATTCTCTGGTTGGAGGGGGGAGGAGGGGAGTGAGGTCAGATCGTTGTCTGGTTGGGGGGGGAGGCGGAGGAGGAGGCTGGTCAGATGTATCTCTGGCGGGGCCGGGGGGAGGGCCAGATCGTTGTATTGGCGGGGGGGAGGAGGGAGGCAAGTAAGATGTATCTCGGGGAGGGGGGGCAGATGGATCTCTGGTGGGGGGGGGGGCAGATGGACCTCTGGTGGGGGGGCAGATGGATCTCTGGTGGGGGGGGGCAGATGGATCTCTGGTGGGGGGGCAGATGGATCTCTGGTGGGGGGGCAGATGGATCTCTGGTGGGGGGAGGGGGCAGGGGTGTCGATCGGTCTGGGTAGTGGGGGGGTGAATAAGGGACACACACACACATCACTGTCCCCCTTATCCACCACTCCCCGCTACCCAGACCGATCGCCACCCCTGCCCCCTTCCCCCCACCAGAGATCCATCTGCGCCCCCCCCCCCCCCCCACCCCTCGAGATACACCCTCGCTGCCGTTTTCGCTCCCGAGCCGCTTTCTCCACTTTCTGCGGTCCGCGAGAGATTTGACACGGGCGCGCTGCTTCAGATTTTTTTTCGAACTGCGCATGCGCGGTTCAGAGCTCCGACCGTTCCGGCAGCGCTAAGCCCCGCCCACAGCGCGGATCAGACTGGAGCCGGGAAAAAGCGTATGGGCACGCTGCAAAGAGGATTCCGAGCTCGGATCTGTATTACGCCCGGATCCGGCCCTTAGACTCCAAATGGTAAAATAGCGCCCTTAGATTGTAGCATTTGCGCCCAGTTTTCTGTGGGGACTTTCTGGCCTTATCAGCCTGGTTTTTGCAGGATTTTCTCTAAAGTTACAGAGATGTCCATCAGTCGTGGAAGATGAGGCAGATTATGTTGCTCTGGGAATGAGGTTGAATATTTTAATGGTCATTGTAAAATACTGTTGTCCTGAAGCTTCTCCTCAATAACTATTCCACAGTCAAGCATCAGGGAACACAGCTCTCTATTCAGTCTACTCGCTCCGCACTCCAAATGTTGACTGCCCACTCAGGATGAAACCCAACAGCTCTCACCCCACACCCCAGGTCATTTCCCTTAAAGGGGCTATGTCCCAACATATATAACAGCCATGAAAGGAGCAAATAGACAAGATGGCATTAGATTGTGTGTTGCCTGACTCAATGCTTTTCTTCCTTCACAATGTTTATCCAAATCAGCAGGAGAAACAAAATGGAAGCTCCAATAATCTTATTGTAAAATCTCCAATGTATTGTGGATTCTGCTCTGGTTTCCTCCCACACTTCAAAGATGTGAATGTTAGGTTGATTGGCCATGTTAAATTGTCCCTTAGTGTCAGGGGGATTAGCAGGGTAAATACGTGGGGTTACGGGGATAAGGCTTGTGTGGGATTATTGTCGGTGCTGGCTCGATGGGCTGAATGGCCTCCTTTTGCACTGTAGGGATTCTATGAACAGTTGAATGACCATTAAAGTTTATAGATAAAAACAAATTACTGCGGATGCTGGAATCTGAAACAAGAACAGAAAATGCTGGAAAATCTCAGTAGTTCTGACAGCGTCTGCGGAGAAAGAATAGAGCTAATGTTTCGAGTCTGGATGACTTTTTGTCAGAGCTCTGAGACATTAGCTCTGTTCTCTCTCCACAGTGACACAGTGATTAACACTGCTGCCTCACAGCACCAGGGACCCGGGTTCAATTCCGGTCTCGGGTGACTGTGTGGAATTTGCACGTCCTCCCCGTGTCTGCGTGGGTTTCCTCCGGGTGCTCCGGTTTCCTCCCACCATCCAAAGATGTGCAGGTTGGATGGATTGGCCAAGCTACATAGAAATATAAAAGATAGGAGCAGGAGGAGGCCATTTGGCCCTTCGAGCCTGCTCCGCCATTCATCACAATCATGGCTGATCATCCAACTCAATAGCCTAATCCTGCTTTCTCCCCATAACCTTTGATCCCGTTCCCTGCATTGTCCCTTAGCATCCAAAGATGGTTGGGTGGATTAGCCATGGCAAATATGTAGGGTTAAAGCGATGGGTGGGGGAGAGTGCCTGGGTAAAATACCTTGTTGGAGAGTTGGTGCCAAATGGCCTCCCTCTGCACTGAAGTGATTCTATGATCTATGCTGCCAGCCCCGCTGAGATTTTCCAGCATTTTCTGATTTTGATTAAAATTTGTAGAACTGTTAAAGATGAAGACCTATCACGCAGTAACTTGAAGCTGATGTACTGTAAACCATTCTTCCTTTATGATTTTGCTTTTGAAATGGTGAGGATAACCCAGAGGAAGGCTGGGAGATGATAGATTCAAATTTGATAGTAAGACTTTTTTTTAAAATCCTGTGTTTACAACAAATTAATAATACACAGAATTAGCATGTACACACAAACTGATTACAGTTTTCTCCACTTACAATTTTATTAAAACATTTACTAATTCATTATTCTCATAGCCTAACAGCTTTTCCAATAAGCACATTGCTATTTGTTACATCAGTGTCAGGTAGTTATGTACATTTGTTGTAACTGGAATATTGCAGCTTTGCTAATCATTAATTGTACTAATTTATAGCAAGCACTTTAAATTAAGTGTTTCAACTTTTAATTAGGGCTGTATTTATGCCAAAAGAAATCAAACCTAGAAGAACATTTACAAATAGGTAGTACCAAGTTTATTTTTTTTGCAGTCCATTCAGTTGGCTAGATGGGTAGTATGTAGATCGGATTAACACCAGCAGCATGCAGTTTTATCCCCATCTCAGCTGAGGTAGAGTCAGATCCGTCTCCTTGCTCTAACTGCGGTTAAAATATGACAGCACTTGATCAGTATTCAAGAAATAATTGCCTTCAGGCAGAGAACTCATAAAATGCAAAGAACATCAAGTTCCAAGTGTCAGTCTGCAATTCTAGACCTCGATTTCCAAGTGTGTTTCGCAAGCCACTGAGAACTATTCCATCAAAAACCCAGTCAGATCCACAAGACCATGTATCAGCTTCTATTATCAAATTAAAACTATCCTACTTAATTGATACTTATTGAAATATTGACGTTGATATTAAAGTAGAGATAGGAAGCCAATGGTAGGCATGAAATATTGTGGGCCACCCATCCAATTTTAACATGGATGCCTCTTTATCATTTTACTTCCACATTTCATATCTCTGACCAGCAAGTAACATTTGTACCACACAAGTGCCAGGCAATGACCATCTCCAACAAAAGAGAATCTGACCATCACATCTTGACATTCAATGGCATTACCGTCGCTGAATCCTCCACTATCAGCATCTTGAGGGTTACCATTGACCAGAAACTAAACTGGACTAGCCATATAAACACTGTGTCATCTAGAGCAGGTCAGAGACTAGGAGCCCTGTGGCGAGTAACTCACCTCCTGACTCCCCAAAGTCCACAAGGCACAAGTCAGGAGTGTGATGGAATACTCCCCATTTGCCTGGATGGGTACAGCTTCAACAACATTCAAGAAACTCGACACTATCCAGGACAAAGCAGCCACTTGATTGGCACCACATCTACAAACATTCACTCCCTCCGCCACCAACGAGCAGTGGCAGCCACGTGTACGATCTACAAGGTAGACTGCAGGATAAAGTTTACTTATTAGTAACACAAGTAGGCTTACATTAACACTGCAATGAAGTTGCTGTGAAAATCCCTTCATCGCCACACTCTGGCGCCTGTTTGGGTCATGATGTGGAGATGCCGGCGTTGGACTGGGGTAAACACAGTAAGAAGTTTAACAACACCAGGTTAAAGTCCAACGTTAGTTGGACTTTAGCCTGTTTGGGTACACAGAAGGAGAATTTAACATAGCCAATCCACCGAACAGCACGTATTTTGGAGTGTGGGAGGAAACCAAAGAACCCAGAGGAAACCCACACGGACACAGAGAGAAGATGCAGACTCCACAAGCCAGGAATTGAACCCAGGTTTCTGGCGCTGTGAGGCAGAGTAAGAAGTCTCACAACACCAGGTTAAAGTCCAACAGGTTTATTTGGCACTAGCTTTCGGAGTCTCAGGCTCCTTCATCAGGTGAGTGAGAACTTATGTTCATAAACAGGTCATATACAGACACAAACTCAATTTATAAGATAATGATTGGAATGCGAGTCTTTACAGGTAATCAAGTCTTAAAGGTACAGACAATGTGAGTGGAGAGAGGGCTAAGCACAGGTTAAAGAGATGTGTATTGTCTCCAGCCAGGACAGTTAGTGAGATTTTGCAAGCCCAGGCAAGTTGTGGGTGTTACAGATAGTGTGACATGAACCCAAGATCCCGGTTGAGGCCGTCCTCATGTGTGTGAACCTGGCTATCAGTCTCTGCTCAGCGACTCTGCGCTGTCGTGTGTCGTGAAGGCCGCCTTGGAGAACGCTTACCCGAAGATCAGAGGCTGAATGCCCGTGACTGCTGAAGTGTTCCCTGACTGGAAGGGAACACTCCTGCCTGGTGATTGTCGAGCGGTGTTCATTCATTCGTTGTCGTAGCGTCTGCATGGTCTCCCCAATGTACCATGCCTCGGGACATCCTTTCCTGCAGCGTATCAGGTAGACAATGTTGGCCGAGTCGCAAGAGTATGTACCGTGTACCTGGTGGAGGTGTTCTCACGTGAGATGATGGCATCCGTGTCGATGATCCCTCATGTCCTGCAGAGGTTGCTGTGGCAGAGTTGTGTGGTGTCGTGGTCACTGTTCTCCTGAAGGTTGGATAGTTTGCTGCGGACAATGGTCTGTTTGAGGTTGTGCAGTTGTTTGAAGGCAAGAAGTGGGGGTGTGGGGATCGCCTTGGCGAGGTGTTCGTCTTCATCGATGACATGTTGAAGGCTCCGGAGAAGATGTCATAGCTTTGTTGCTGTGAGGCAGCAATGCTAACCACTGCGCCACCATGCCGCCCTCATTCACCAAGATTCCTTTCGACAGCACCTTCCACAACCATTAACACTTCCATCCCAAAGGACAAGGGCAGCAGACACTTGGGAACACCACCACCTGGAGGTTCCCCTCCAAGTCACTCCCCTTCTTAACTTGGGAATATACCACCATTCCTTCACTGTCACTGAGTCAAAATCCTGGAACTCCCTCCCTGACAGCACTGTGGGTGTACCTACATCTCATGGACTGAAGGTGGTTCATCAGCATCTTCTCAAGGGCAATTAGGGATGGGCAATATGCTGGCATTGCCAGATAGGCCCACATCCTGTAAATTAATTTAAAAAATGGCTCACCTGTGTGACGTGATTTCCTGTCTATTTAAAGGGCCAGTGTAAAGATGGAAATTGGAGGAGTTGGGAGCATTGAAAGTGCAAAACATAGAGATGATAACAGGAAGGCCTGTGGAAAACTGTGGTCCAATGTGGCTTTGGCCTTCCCCATGCAACAAGGGATCAGAATAAGGTTCTGTTCCTTGGCAACTGCAGGAAACCTCCTTTTGTGACAAAGAAGATGCACTAATATGTGATTAAGGAAGTCAGCAGAAGGAGTGCTCTGAACCAGGATTCGGTAGACCTGCGCTCCACGAATTCTGGACCTGAACATCCCTGATTTAAATCACTCCATTATTAAAAGCTCTGCCTTCAGTTGTTTGGGTGCCAAGTTCTGGAATTCCCTCCCTACAACTCTCTGCTTCATTGTCATGGGGGGTCAGTTTAGCTCAGTTGGCTGGGCAGCTGGTTAGTGATGGAGAGCCAACAGTGTGGGTTCAATTCCTGCATTGGCTGACATTATTGACGAAGGCCCTACCTTCTCAACACCTGCCACTTGCCTGTGGTATGGTGATCCTCAGGTTAAATCAGCTCTCCACCTCATAGGGGAGCACAGCCTATGGTCATTGGAACTAGGGTGACTTTGTCCCTTTACCCCACTTTCCTCCTTTAAAACGCTCCTTAAAACCTAACTCTCTGAGCAAGCTTTTGGTCATCTAACTTAGCATCTCCTTTTGTGGTTCGCACTATCATAGAATCATAGAAACCCTACAGTGCAGAAGGAGGCCATTCGGCCCATCGAGTCTGCACCGACCACAATCCCACCCAGGCCCTACCCATTTTACCCGCTAATCCCTCTAACCTACGCATCGCAGGACACTAAGGGGCAATTTAACATGGCCAATCAACCTAACCCGCACATCTTTGGACTGTGGGAGGAAACCGGAGCACCCGGAGGAAACCCACGCAGACACGAGGAGAATGTGCAAACTCCACACAGACAGTGACCCAAGCCGGGAATCGAACCCGGGACCCTGGAGCTGTGAAGCAGCAGTGCTAACCACTGTACCACCGTGCCGCCCTATGTTTTGTTTCATGTTCCTGTGTAGCTTTTGGGATGTTTTATTGTGGTAAAAGTACTATACAAAGGAGCAAATTTGCAGGGAAATTGCAGGGAGGTAATTGGGGGAAGCAATGGCATAGTGGTATTGTCACTGGGCTGGTAATCCAGGGTAATGTTCTGGGAACCTGGGTTCAAATCCCATCACAGCAGATGATTAAATTTGCATTCAATATAAATCTGGAATTTTAAAAGTCTAACAATGACCATTAAACCAATGTTGATTGTTGTTAAAAACCCATCTGGTTCATTAATGTCCTTGAGGTAAAGAAATCTGTCATTTCTACCTAGTCTGGCCTACATGTGACTCCAGATCTGACAGCAATGTGGCTGACTCTTACTTGCCCTCAGGGATGGGCAATAAATGCTGGCCCGCTAACGATGTCCACATCCCATGAACAAATAAAAAGAATAGAGTAGTGATATTGGGGGATCTATAATTATCCTAAATTGGCTGGCTAGTTAGTGGCTGACCGATGGGTCTGCTGGCCGATTGTAGGCCAACTGGCAAGGCTGCTGGCAAATCGATGGCTGAGGGCTGGGCATCCTGTGGCAGTGGGTTTGGGCCATGAAGTGGAAGAAGGTTCCACTGGTAGATTTGAAGGGCCGACGACGTCAGATCCTGCCGACGGCTGCTCTGTGGAAGTTAGGTTACAACAATTGTGAAAACTAAAGTTCCATAACTGTCAGAAAAAAACTTTGTCAAGTAATGGAAAATGCTTATCAGCATACCAGGCCTTCAGTGAAGCCAGTGCTTGTGTATTCAGGATAAGCGACTCATCTTCACCTTGTGTAAGTTCCGTAAACATTTTATCCCAACCTCCACCAGAGGATGAAAAATGAGACAATTCCATAAGAAAAAACCAAAGGGCAAGATGTGGGGACATATTATGCTAATGAGGCAGTTTTCTATTGGATGAGAAAGGGCAAAACGCTATGCAATGATTGGTGGATATGTATGCAAATGATGGATTAGAAAGTTGCTCGTTTCTCATTTGCTGTAATTAACTATAACTGCTAAATTGTTTTATGTATCAACAGAACATCTTGCAATGCATTGCGCTTGCATCGTGTTCTCACTTGTACACAAGTTATTAAAGCTTGGAAATTGAGTACTCTGGGTTTAAGTGTTGTCTGTACCCAAGTCGACTGCAGTTTAAGTGTTGTTTATACCCAAAGCTGATGACAGCTCAGCACCTCAGAGGAAAGACAGTGCTGAAGGGAAAGAGGGCATGGGCAGCCTGAATATCTTGTGCAGTACATTGGACATATCTCACTCTGGTATTTCCTGTGGCAGCTCCAATCCCTGCTACTCCCCCGATTAGAAAGGTGTAGATAACAACTGCTCCCTCAGGGTAATCACCAATCCTGGCTCCCATAGCATCAATTGCCTGGAACAATGGGGGGTGGGGGGGAGGGGAATTAGTTTGATGTTGACTCCCTGCATGTCCTCCTCCAGGCTATGACTGAAGGACAGGAGATTCTCAAGATGAGAAGAGGAGGCCTCACTGCCAGCCCAAGCAAGACTGGCTAGAGGCAGCAGAGGAGGTCAGTAGCCATGGAGTCATCTGAAGGACTTGGTTGGAGTGCGATACAGGTTTCAAGTTGCTCCCTAGAATGAAGCTGGAATAAAAGTTCAAGGCTACTCTCAGCTAGAGAGCCAAGGGCTTTGGGCAGCCAGCAGTACAAGTGGAACTTATCTCCTCTTCCAGCATCTAGCATGGAGACACCACTGTCTCCTGGGGGAGACACAGCCAGTGAAGGCACTGGCATTTTGACAGCTGCAGGTAGTCCGAATGCAGCCTGTACCACCTCACCTCAGGATAAGAACAAAGAACAAGAACAAAGAACAATACAGCACAGGAACAGGCCCTTCGGCCCTCCAAGCCCGCGCCGCTCCCCGGTCCAGGATTGAATCCTGAATCCAGGATCCCCGCCCAATTTTCCAGCCTATCTACATACCAATATCCTATCCACCGAGCTGTCCCTCACAGCTACGATGCTTTGTTCATTACAACCTATTAACTTACCCCCACCCCCCCATTCCAGACCATGTGATCTCCAGGGAGAGGCGAAAACCCAGAGTGAAAAACCCCAGGGCCAATATGGGGAAAAAAAATCTGGGAAATTCCTCTCCGACCCCCTGAGGCGATCGAAACGAGTCCAGGAGATCACAATGGCCCCGATCGGAAAATGCTTCCCAACCCTAGTCATTTCCACTTCCACGAACACCATATGAATTCCCTGCCCCCGAGGCAGGTTCCCAACTATCCGCAGTCTCACTCTGTACTGGCACCAGCAAGATGATCATAGAATGAAGCCTTGAAACGAGAAACCAGGAACAATTAGCCCGCGCCGCTCCCTGGTCCAAACTAGACCACTCTTTTGTATCCCTCCATTCCCACTCCGTTCATATAGCTGTCTAGATAAGTCTTAAACGTTCCCAGTGTGTCCGCCTCCACCACCTTGCCCGGCAACACATTCCAGGCCCCCACGACCCTCTGTGTGAAATATGTCCTTCTGATATCTGTGTTAAACCTCCCCCCCTTCACCTTGAACCTATGACCCCTCGTGAACGTCACCACCGACCCGGGGAAAAGCTTCCCACCGTTCACCCTATCTATGCCTTTCATAATTTTATACACCTCTATTAAGTCTCCCCTCATCCTCCGTCTTTCCAAGGAGAACAACCCCAGTTTCCCCAATCTCTCCTCATAACCAAGCCCCTCCATACCAGGCAACATCCTGGTAAACCTCCTCTGTACTCTCTCCAAAGCCTCCACGTCCTTCTGGTAGTGTGGCGACCAGAACTGGACGCAGTATTCCAAATGCGGCCGAACCAACGTTCTATACATCTGCAACATCAGACCCCAACTTTTATACTCTATGCCCCGTCCTATAAAGGCAATCATGCCATATGCCTTCTTCACCACCTTCTCCACCTGTGACGTCACCTTCAAAGATCTGTGGACTTGCACACCCAGGTCCCTCTGCGTCTCTACACCCTTTATGGTTCTTCCATTTATCGTGTAGCTCCTCCCTACATTATTCCCACCAAAATGCATCACTTCGCATTTATCAGGATTGAACTCCATCTGCCATTTCCTTGCCCAAATTTCCAGCCTATCTATATCCTTCTGTAGCCTCTGACAATGTTCCTCACTATCTGCAAGTCCTGCCAGTTTTGTGTCGTCCGCAAACTTACTGATCACCCCAGTTACTCCTTCTTCCAGATCATTTATATAAATCACAAACAGCAGAGGTCCCAATACAGAGCCCTGCGGTACACCACTAGTCACAGGCCTCCAGCCGGAAAAAGACCCTTCCACTACCACCCTCTGTCTTCTATGACCAAGCCAGTTCTCCACCCATCTAGCCACCTCCCCCTTTATCCCATGGGATCCAACCTTTTTCACTAGCCTACCATGAGGGACTTTGTCAAACGCTTTACTAAAGTCCATATAGACAACATCCACGGCCCTTCCTTCGTCAACCATTTTGGTCACTTCTTCAAAAAACACCACCAGGTTAGTGAGGCATGACCTCCCTCTCACAAAACCATGTTGACTATCGTTAATGAGTTTATTCCTTTCTAAATGCGCATACATCCTATCTTTAAGAATCTTCTCCAACAACTTCCCCACCACGGACGTCAAGCTCACCGGCCTATAATTACCCGGGTTATCCTTCCTACCCTTCTTAAATAACGGGACCACATTGGCTATCCTCCAATCCTCTGGGACCTCACCTGTGTCCAGTGACGAGACAAAGATTTGCGTCAGAGGCCCAACGATTTCACCTCTCGTCTCCCTGAGCAGCCTTGGATAGATTCCATCAGGCCCTGGGGATTTGTCAGTCTTTATATTCTCTAACAAACCTAACACTTCCTCCTTTGTAATGGAGATTTTCTCCAACGGTTCAACACTCCCCTCCGAGACACTCCCAGTCAACACATCCCTCTCCTTTGTGAATACCGACGCAAAGTATTCATTTAGGATCTCCCCTACCTCTTTGGGCTCCAAGCATAAGTCCCCACTTTTGTCCCTGAGAGGTCCAATTTTTTCCCTAACAACCCTTTTGTTCCTAACGTATGAATAAAATGCCTTGGGATTCTCCTTAATCCTGTCTGCCAAGAACATTTCGTGACCCCTTTTTGCTCTTCTAATTCCCCGTTTGAGTATTTTCCTACTTTCATTATACTCCTCCAGAGCTCCCTCCGTTTTTAGCTGCTTGGACCTAACATACGCCTCTCTTTTCCTTTTGACCAGTCCCTCAATTTCCCTGGTTATCCACGGTTCTCTAATCCTACCCTTCCTATCCTTCTTTTTTACAGGCACATGCTTGTCCTGTAGCCCTAACAACCGTTCCTTAAAAGACTGCCACATACCAGATGTGGATTTACCCTCAAACAGCCTCTCCCAATCAAGAGCTGCCAATTTCTGCCTGATCCCAATAAAGTTAGCCTTCCCCCAATCCAACACCTTACCCTTGGGACACCACTCATCCTTTTCCATCACTATCCTAAAGCTAACAGAATTGTGGTCACTATTTGCCACATGTTCCCCAACCAAAACTTTGAAGACCTGACCGGGCTCATTCCCCAGCACCAGGTCCAGTATAGCCCCCTCTCTAGTTGGGCTGTCCACATATTGTTCCAACGAACCCTCCTGTACACATTTTACAAATGCCTCACCATCCAGAGTCCCTGCCCTCAGCGATTTCCAGTCTATACCAGGGAAATTGAAGTCTCCCACTACAACAACCCTATATTTCCTGCACCTATCCAGTATCTCCTGACATATCCATTCTTCCACTTCCCTTGGGCTGTTGGGGGGCCTGTAGTACACCCCCAACATAGTGACTGCCCCTTTCCTGTTTCTAAGCTCCACCCAGAGTGACTCGCTACACGACTCCTCCGAATTGTCCTCCCTCTGCACCGCTGTAATAAGCTTTTCTTCTTAGGTGGCCTGGGTGAAGGTGACCTTTATAGTCTTTGCCCCTTAAACATCACCAGTGCGTCATGCGGTACTATCCCTGGACAGCTGCCCTCACCTCCCTGCTACTCCAGTTCTCTTTCTCACTTGAGGAGCCTCCACCAGAGTGGTCAATGTCTATACTGGCAGTGACCTTTTACTTATAGAAGCTCCTTAGCTGTGTATCAATAACTCGATAGCCCCTTATCTCTGATACCAGACTCAGCTGGTATCCTTAGCTTCTCGGACAGAGTTCCTCTCTAGCCCTATATAGCACGTGCTTTAGGCTACCGAAGCAAAGCTGCCGAGATTCTGCTCCTCTGTTTGGCCGGTGTGCTTCCTGACAAATTGCACAAAGCACGTAGGATGAATGTTACAGCCGTTCGTGCCGGGAGGATTTTCCCATCCCGTTGCAGTGAACAGAGATTTGGCTGGACACCAAATTCTCCGACTTCGCTGCAGCGGGAGCGTGGCGTGAATGGCCGGTAAGATCACACCTGTAAAATTTCAGTCATTTTAATGATCTCAATGAGCTGTTAACTGCTTATTTTTGGAATGACGTCAGGCTTCTGGTTGTGCACCCCGCTCGCTTCCCTTTTATTGCAGACAAGAATCACAGTGTTGGTTTCCAGGCCCGACCTCATGTCGCCTGATTTGACTGATGGGTGAAAGTGATAGCCACGCAATCTGCAGACACAAAAATCAGCCCAAGAGAAGGTGCAACAAAACGTACTAAAATGGTTCCAGAGATAGATTTTCAAGATGGGCTTGTTCTCCTTAGAGGAGCTAGGGAAGGAATTGAGAGGAGATGTGATCGAGGTGTTCAGAAGCACGAGGAATCTCGACAGAGTCAATGGGGAGGCACTGTCTCCATTGGTAGGAAGGTCAAGAATCAAAACACATGGTGAATGGCAAAAAAGCCAATGCGACATGAGGATATAATTTCACGGGGGGAGTGGTTTGAACCTGGAATGTTCCACCTGAGAGTCTGGCAGAGGCAGATTTAATCAGGAATTCGATAATAACATGGAGAGAACAACCTTGCAGATCCACTAGGAAAGGACGGGAGGAGTGGGACGAAATAGGCTGCTTTTGCAAAGAGCTAGCATGGACATGGATGGGGCGAATAGCCTCCTTCTGTGCTTTAGTCAGTGTGATTGCAGTGCACAATCTAGTCCAGCTCAACCATTCTGCCTGTGGCTACAGAAACAGCAGTTACAGTGAACTTTCATTTCACAATGTGGGGTCCTTTTCGCTATCAGTTCCTTTCAAGCACTTGGCAAAGATTGCAACTGGCATTGCTCAGAGCACCATGTCTAGTTGCATTCAGGACATGATTAGGGCTTTCATTGGACATTCTTCATACTTCAATCACTGTCCAACAGAATGAAGGGAATGATAACTGCCAAGACAACTGCACTGTAATTTGCAAGAACTGGAGCCGCAAGGAAGAATGAGGGGGCCAAGGTTTTATTTAGTGACAAATATTTTATGAAGCACATATGCCCAAGATTTCTACAATGGTGGTTTTTATTTGCAGCCCGATAATTTCTTACCCAGTGCCCACGAATGCGAGATCCTGTCTCTGGCATTTAGCATTGCAATCCTCAAGAGTGGCTCTGAAGTCTGCAGGCATGAAAGATTCATTTACTGGGCATTGCTATGAGCAACCCAGGAGAAAGTTCATCGGCGGGTTTAAAAACGAAGCTGTGCACATTTCTTTTCACTTCCTTCGAACACTTAAAAATTAAAAACTTATTGGGAGTTGTGGGGAAAAATAGCTGTTTGACTGAACGGAGTGGTTGGAGGTGGAAGGTCATGTGCTGAAACCTTCAGGAATATATCCAACCAAACTTGGCAGCCTTACTGGTGTCACCAATGGCACAAGGAGATAAGTTGCACAATAGGCAGTGGCATCAACACACTTGCATTCAATGTGAATAATGATCTCAGTGTGGTGGACCTCAGTTGTGCCTTTGTCCTATTTGGACCACCGTTGTGTGTGTTTGTCATACCTGGACACATCCCCTTCCGGTTTGGTTCCTCCCCTTGGCACCTAGTATAAAGGTGGCTGTCTCCTCCCCCTTGTTCAGTCCAGGTTGGTTATTTGTTGGGATCTGCTCCTGATTCTGTTGTGAATAAAAGCCTACACTTATATTGGCACACCGGTAGTCTTTCGCCTTATTGATAGCGCATCACTCAGCAACACCACTAGTAGGTTGTCCCTCATTCATGAAAGGAAATATTTTAAACTTCACACAAAGTTTCCATATATTATTCTTTTTTTGGGCGTAATATACAAGCTAAATATCATCAAAGGCACAAATTGTTGTCTTCCTGCCCCAGGTGCCCCTCGACTTTTTTTTCATGCTTGGTATCCATATGCTCAAGACATGTCTGGCATTAGTCCACGTGGCATTCCTAAACTTCCATTAAACCAGAGCAAGGAAGAAAATCAGCGTTGATTTCAAGCATCTGCACACTTTCTATCATCCATTGCTTGGGTTCTTGCAGCCCAGTCCATCATGCAAACCAACTTCCCATCCATTGACTCCATCTATGCTTCCCGCTGCCTTGGAAAAGCAGCCAGTATCATCAAGGATCTCACTCATCCTGGACATACTCTCTTCCACCTTCGTCCATCAGGAAAAAGATACAAATGTCTGAGGTCACATACCAACCGGCTCAAAAACAACTCCTTCCCTGTTGTCATCAGACTTTTGAATGGACCTACCTTATATTAAGCTGATCATTCTCTAGGAAAGGATGAGACTCTTTACAGGAGCTCTTATCAAGCAAAATCTGACACTAAGCTACGAAAGGAGATGTTAGGATACCGGTAGCCAAAAACTTGGTCAGAGATAGGTTTTAAACCCTTTTAATGGAGGAGAGAGGGAAAAAGACAGTGTGGTTAAAGGAGGGAACTTCAGGGTAGTTCAATGCACTGCTGCCAATGGTGGGACAAAGAAAACTGGGAGCGCAAGAGTTGGAGGAACATCTTATTGTGATGGATAAATATCTTATGCATGACTTAAGTGATGGCAAAAACCATTTATTTCCCACCAGCTTCTAGTGGTCAGAAAGGATGTCATAAGAACATACAAGTCTAAGAAATCGAAGTGGGAATTGGCCATTTTACCCCCCAGGCCTACTCCATACTCAGTACAACCAAACCTGATCTTCTTCTCAATTCCATCCTACTGCACTGTCCCCATATCCCTTAATTCCCTTGGTATCCAAAAATCTATTGATCTCTGTCTTCAATATCTCAGTGAATCTCTGTGTTCAATGACTTAGCATTCACATCCCGAGAGAATGCCAAAGATTCACAATCCTTTGGGTGAAGAAATTTCTCCTCATCTCAGCCTTAACTGGTTTCTGTTCTGATTTTATTCTGATACTGTGACTCCTAGTTCTAGACTCCCCATCCTGGGGACACATCCTTCCAGCATCTATCCTATCAAGTATTTAGTAACATTCAGTGAGATCATGTCTCATTCCACTAAATTCCAGGACATGTAGCCCTGAAGCCGTTTTCCTTCTTTATTAACTCCTGTCAGAAGGCAGGAATCCCAAATACTTGTCCATGCAGCAGAGAAATGCCTTGGGAACTCAGTCTGGTTTGTTCTTTCAGAGGGGGTCTTGAGGCGCAGTAGTTAGTTAGCACTCCTGCCTCTGAGCCAGAAGCTCCAGGTTCAAGAACCACCCTAGCTTTTGATGGCCAAGGCATTCATAACGTGCCCATACACGTTGAGCATCAACCTGCAAGTCCTTCCTACATTATAAAGGGTTGTGAACATAGCCCAGTCCATCACACAAACCAACCTCCCATCCATTGACTCCATTTACACTTCCTGCTGCCTCGGAAAAGTAGCCAGCATAATTAAGGACTCCACGCATCCCGGACATTCTCTCTTCCACCGTCGAGAAAAAGATACAAAAGTCTGAGAACAAGAACCAACCGACTCAAGAACAGCTTCTTCCCTGCTGCCATCAGACTTTTGAATGGTCCTATCACATATTAAGCTGATCTTTCTCGTCACCCTGTTGGTAACTGCAAAACCAAATTCTGCACCCTCTCCTTTCCTTCTCCCCTGTGTAGTCTATGAATGGTATGTTTTGTCTGTATAGCGTGCAAGAAGCAATACTTTTCACTGTGTCCCAATACATGTGACAATAACAAATCAATCAATCAATCAATCAAACACACACTAATGGCAGGCGATGGGAGCTGGAGATTCCTGGTCAGCCACAAGGTGGAGCCTCCACTATCACTATCCATAGCTCCAGACTATAACGAGCATTGGAAAAGTCCATCTTGCCGCAATGACTCAGACTCCTTGAGGTGAGCAAAATGGACAGCAACTTTTAAATTCCCAAACATAAGTGTGCACATGTAAACTCAAGCTGCTGTCACCGTAAGTCTCAATGCAAATCTGGTAATCATTACCTTTTTCACATAGATGCAAAAAGAACTCCATTATGATCTTGACCTCAAGCATGTTACACAGTCACAGTTCTTTGAAACGCTTGGAATCTATCAGTCTGACTCGAATAGGATTTGCTTATAATGAATGCCAAGTTCAGGTAGCAGTGAAAGGAATAAGAATGGGATTGTCCTTTTTGATTATTAACTAAATGATAATTGAAATGTTAAATTTTGTGAAGAAAATATATATCAAGGAATGAGAGAACACTTGGTTGTCAAGAGTGCTCCAAGTAAGTGCTTAATAATCTCTTCAGAAAAGCATTGTGTTGAGGAGGGAGAATTACTTTCACGATTGATGTGATGTGCCAGGTGTGATTATTTTATTCATTTAAGTGATGTGGATGACAATGGGTCGGCCAGCAATTATTGCCCATCCCTATTTGCCCTCGAGAAGGTGCTGTGGTCCCTGAGGTATAGGTACACCCACAGTGCTGTTAGGGAGGAAGTTCCAAGATCCCACTGGCATGAACAGCTGGAGAACTCCAGCCAGATCTCTCTCCTGTTGGTGCAACTCCCAGTGACCTTCGTGTGCTATACAGGGCGGTGTTAGAATACGACTTCACAACTATAGAAACAAAGTAGCAGGAGTAGGCCATTCAGCCCATCAAGCTTGCTCTTACATTCAAGTAAATCATGGCTGATTATCTATCTCAATGCTACTTTCCTGGGCTATCTCTACATCCCTTGATAGTGGCATGGTGACACAGTGGTTCGCACTGTTGCCTCACAGCACCAGGGACCAGGGTTCGATTCCTGGATTGGGTGACTGTCTGTGTGGAATCTGCATGTTCTCCCTGTGACTGTGTGGGTTTCATCCGGGTGCTCCAGTTTCCTCCCACAATCGAAGACGTGCTGGTTAGGTGCATTGACAATACTAAGTTCTCCCTCAGTGTACCCAAACAGGTGCTGGAGTGTGGCGACTAGGGGATTTTCACAGTAACTTCATTGCAGTGTTAATGCAAGCCTACTTGTGACTAATAAATAAACTTTACATTTACCTTAGCTAGTCCCCCTGACACTAAGGGGCAATTTAGCATGGCCAATCCACCTAACCTGCACACTTTTGGACTGTGGGGGGAAACCGGAGCACCCGGAGGAAACCCATGCAGACACAGAGAGAATGTGCAAACTCCACACAGGCAGTGACCCTAGCCAGGAATCGAATCTGGGTCCCTGGCGCAGTGAGGTAGCAATGTTAACCACTGTGCCATCGTGCCGCCCCACAGCATTGCTTTCCTGATTGCTTGCTGCACCTGCATGCTAGCTTTCAGTGACTCATGAACAAGGGCACACAGGTCTAAATGGGCATCAAAACTTCCCAACTTCTCATCATTTAAGAAATACTCTGATTTCTGTTTGTCACGATCGAAGTGGATAACTTCACACTTATTCACATGATATTCCATCTGCCATGTACTCTGCAGTATAAAGTGGTCAGAACCCCCCTGTCATTAGCACAGTTATATGTTATTGAACGGAAATGGGGGACATACATTAGCAGCTAAATCTGAGTGAGACACAGAGGCAGATTAGAGATCACACACAGAATGAAACACAGCTGGAAGATAGACCAGAGACAAAGAGTAGAAGGATGCACAGCTGCAAAAGAGATTAAATACTGGGGATATGGCCAAGATAGATGAAAGAGGTCTTTATTAACATTATGTTCTTTCCTCTGCTATTAGAGAGGTCACAAGAAGCATATGCAGTGAGTTCCAATGTTGTCTCATCGATATGCCACAGCATTAGTTTTGCCTTGCCTCCCATTGAAGAACTAGCTGCAGTCCAGGTTACCATTGGGGACATTTCTAACATTTAAAGATATCGTAACAAGGTTGGGAGCTCGAAACCAGGATTGAATGTAGAGTCTGTAGAATGAGCAAATTGGAACTTTCCATCATTTAAACAAGCAAGATTTCACATTAGCTTTTGTGTATTGTAGTGGGAAATCGACAGGAGTACCTTTGAGCCTCACACCTTTGTTGAAAGGGGGTATCTGATTCTCAGAGACCCGAAACAGTTGAGAAAAGATAATTTACACACTACAGCACAGCATGTGGGGAATAACATCAGATCAGGAGTGAAGAGGAACAGGACACTTAAAGAATGGACTGGACGCCCTGGGCTTGAGAAAGAAAGGAAATATTCCATGAATAATCGACGGCAACTGGCCAGAATTGAAAAAGAAATAGAGCAAAGGAAGATTGATGTAGAAAAAGAAAATTAACAAGAGAAGAAAGAGATAAGGAAAGAGAAAGGGGAGTGATAAATTAATTGGCCAAAGGGACAGTGGGCTATGTTCCGACAAAATGTTTTGGTTGAGAAAGCTTTAGAGGTGTACGCATCTCTTTCAGTGACGGTTCTGTGGTGCAGTGGGTAGCGTCCCAGCCTCTGAGTCAGAAGCTCCAGGACTTGATGGCCAAGGAAGGTGCATTTATAAAGTGGCCACAAAGATTGATTAGCAACCAATGCGGCTGGGGGAGACAATAAGAATGGGAGAGTCTCCTGCTCAACCATGCTTGCTGAGGAGTGGCAGCCCTCAATTATTTGATTTATTGTTATTTGATCTATTATTGTCACGTAGATTAGTATACAATGAAAAGTATTGTTCCTTGTGCAGAATGAAGTGTTACAGTCATAGCTAGAGTGTAGAGAAAGAACAAAGAACAAAGAACAGTACAGCACAGGAAACAGGCCCTTCGGCCCTCCAAGCCTGTGCTGCTCCTTGGTCCAACTAGACCAATCGTTTGTATCCCTCCATTCCCAGGCTGCTCATGTGACGTCTGTTAAGACAACAGGTTATTATGGGATGTTTTAACTGCTCTAAAAGTGCCCGATAAATGCAAGTTGTCCATTATAAATTTGTTCACCAGTTCCAGGAAAAATTAACAATCGAAACACGCTCAATGTGGAAGCAATAAGCACATGCTTTGTCTGCCTCATGCATCACTTGGGGGAATTTCCCTGTCCTGCCTGCCACGGGAATGGTAACGGGGTGGGGACGGACCATGCAAAGTTCCATTGAGCTCGTGCAGATTTTTCCAGTTTTGAGGCGCCCTAGATGTGGGAGATTCTGTAAGTCAGTCATTTTTTTCAGAAGGGCGCTCGTGTGATTATGAGAAAGTCAGAAGGGCTATTCTCAACACTTATGAGATGTTGCCAGAAACCCACAGGCAGAACTTGATACATTTCAGAAAAGGAACAGGTCAGATCTATTTGGAAGTTGCCAGAGGAAAGAAAATGGCATTTGATAGTTGTTGAATGTCGTTGAAGGTGGAACAGAACTTTAATAACCTTAGGGAGATGATGTTGGTGGAGAAATTCAAAAATAATGTCCCATTGGGGTTAAGGACTCATCTGGAAGGCAAAATATTCCATAAAGTAAAGGAAACCTCAGTAATGGCAAATGATTATGAATTAAATTATAAGATGATTAACAATAGGTCCCATTTCGGAATGATCCAGAGAAACCTGAATGAGAGAAATCTTTGATAATGAGCATAGGTGATGTCCCGCTGAGAAAGATGGAAAAGATAAAGACCCAGGCCTTTCTCAGGTTAGTAGAAGTGAATGTTTGGGGGACAGGATGTGTTGAAAGAGACCAACATACTTTTGTCACAAGAAAGGGCATGTGAAGGCTGAATGTTTGAAGCTAAAAGCCAAGCCCATTGTGTTTGTGTAATCAAAGGGTGTTCCCCTAGTTGATGATGTAGTGGCACGGTGGCACAATGGTTAGCACAGCTACCTCACAGCACCAGGGACCCAGTTTCAATTCCGGCCTCGGGTCACTGTCTGTGTGGAGTTTGCACTTTCTCCCTGTGTTCTGCGTGGGTTTCCACCGGGTGCTCCGGTTTCCTCCCACAGTCCAAAGATGTGCGTGTTAGGTTGATTGGCCATGCTAAATTGACACTAGTATTGGGGGGATTAGCTGAGTAAATGTGTGGGGTAATGGGAAATAGGGCCTGGGTGGGATTGTGGTCAGTACAGACTTGATAGGCCGAATGGCCTCCTGCAGGGATTCTACCATTCTATGATTCCATATCCTGATCAGTTAAAGTTCATGACAAGCGGAGGATCTCCCCCACATTCACTGAGAGGGTGGATCGGTTGATGGAAAGGTATAGAGATTCTTTGCTTGAGGGTAAAGTGTTCTTATGTTCATCTGGTGAGGCAGAAAATTGATTATTATCCTTAGAGGTACAGAATGAGTACAGTCACTGGTGTTGGTAGGTGACAGGAAGTTCTCCAAAAGGATCACTGAATAGAAGGGTATTAATAGAAGGGTTATTGATGGAAATCGCTTAGCCATTTCTTTGCGTATGGTTAATTTAACATGTGGCTTAGATACTGGTCCTGTTACTGTGGGAGTTGTTTCTCCATTACCCATTGAATGTATTGATTTCTCGTTGGAAAACAATTGACTGGGGATATAGTTTCACTGTCTTCAGTGGTTTCAGGAAAGCCTGTTGGGAATGTTGAGGCTGAAATTTTACAGGAAGGACTACATGACTTAAAAGGATCCATGACTTCCTGTAAGTCTATTGTGAGAAATAACAGTTGTGGATATGTGGGGTTACGGGAATAGGGCCTGGATGGGATTGTTGTCAGGGCAGACTTGATGGGCCGAATGGCCTCCTTCTGCCCTGTAGGGATTCTATGGATTATATGAAATATATTGGGCTCATTCTGTGTGCGGATGCAGTGATGCAAGCCTAAGGAATGCTCAAAATTCATCCTTGCTCCTCATCATCATATTTGAAGTGAGTTGCTGGAGAAGAGCTTGTCCAATGGTGGACTTCAGTTTAAGGCCACTTGCTAAAGGCCTGCCTTGGCTCATCACAATGCAGTTTCAATGAGGGGCCCTAAAACAGGCCTGAGACCTCTCAGTTACATGTGAAAAGGACCTGGTCCCTGTTTCAGATTACCACTGGGGACACATGATAAAGTAAAGTATATTTATTTGTCACAATTAGGCTTACATTCACACTGCAATTAAGTTATTGTGAAAATCCCCTAGTCACCACATTCCAGCGCCTGTTCGAGTGCACTGAGGGAGACTTTAGCATGGCCAATTCACCTTCAGTCGTGACAGTGATCTCGCCTCTGAGTCAAAAGGTTATGGATCCAAGTCCCAATCTAGGCTATCCAGGTTCTGCTTCTATGCAGTACCAAGGTAGTCCTGCACTGTCGGAAGTGCCATCTTTTGGAAGTGAGGTCCCATGAGACCCCACTGCACCCTTTTGAAGACAAGATCTCCCTGATGACCAAACACATGGACCTAAACTAATCCCACAGACAGATAATCTGCTTAATATTGGATTTTCAGGGCCTTGCAGTGCGCAGAATTAGCTGACACATTCTGAAGAGCTACAAGGGATGAGCAATAAATGCTGGCCTAGCCAGCAACACCCACCTCCTGCAAAATCAATTAAAAAAACAAAACAATTCTGACTAAATTCAAAAAAGTATTTATTTTTATAGAATCCCTACAGTGCAGAAGAGGCCATTCGACCCATCCAGTCTGCACCAACTTTCTGACTGAGTATCTTACACAGGCTCTCTCCCCCACCCTATCCCTATTACCCCACACATTTACCATGGCTAATCCATCTAACCTGCACCTAATCTTTGGACTATGGGAGGAAACTGGAGAACCCAGAGGAAACCCACGCAAACATGGGGAGAATGTGCAAACTCCCCACAGACAGTCATCCAAGGCCAGAGTCAAACCCGATGCTAACTATTGTGCCATCGTGTCACCCTGTTGGCAGTTAAGCATTTTGGGACATTCTGAGGTTGAAAAAGGTGCTATATAAATGCAAATCTTTCTTTCTATAAACCCAGATGGTTGTATGAATCTCACAAAGCAAGGAACCTGGGCGACTTTTGCTTCCTCTCTGACACTAGGAATCTGAGGCCAATTGCAACATTTTCCATCAGCAAGGCTGAGACCAGCTCACCAGATACAACCCGAGCATCTTACAGAGGGAGCCCGGATTCTGCAGCTCTACCCAGAGTGCCTGGCAGCTTCGAGAACTTTTAATTTGTTCATTCTTTTTTATCCCCCCTGAAGCAGGCTGTCCATATTGTGGCAAAGATTCTCTTCAGCTGTTGCCAAGAGGAAGCAACAGGTGGCAAATCAACTTAGCTGGTGAAAGCGATGCTTCATAATGTAATACTTTATTTTGCAAAATTAATTAAGAAGAAATTGTCTGTGCAGATGGAGTCTTCGTCCATGGAGGAACAAGACTCAGGAGATTAATTGAGATGCAGAGAGAATTTTCTTTTTGAACAAGAGAGAGAGTTATATTCCAGACTCCCCATGGCTCTCCGTGTGTCTCCAGTGGCAAACAACCAAGTTATACTGCTGATCTCTGCTCCTGCCCATCAAAGCCCCTCTTGGCAAGAGCTGCCCTCCACTTGTGGTCAAGAACAGGGCACATTGGAGAGCTACATAGCCACCCAAGTCAGGTTAGGGACAGCTTAGAGACAAGACCTGGCCATTTGGCCCTTCAAGCTAGTCCAAAGATGTGCGGGTTAGGTTGATTGGCCATGCTAAAATTGCCCCTTAGTGTCCTGGGATGCGTAGATTAGAGGGATTAACGGGTTAAATATGTAGGGATATGGGGGTAGGGCCTGGGTGGGATTGTGGTCGGTGTAGACTCGATGGGCCGAATGGCCTCTTTCTGTACTGTAGGGTTTCTATGATTCTATGATTCTAGTTCTGCCATTCAATTCTATCATGGCTGTTCTGTATCTTCACTCTATTTACCTGCCTTAGTTCCATAATCTTACCGATCAATCTCAGTTTTCAATTGATTCAGTCTCGACAGGTTCGAAGATTCCAGATTTCCACTATCATAGAATCCTTACAATGCAGAAGGAGGCCATTTGGCCCATTGAGTCTACACTGATTCTCCAACATAATCTTACCCAAGCCCAACGCCCCACCCTATCCCCGTAACCCCACTCATTTATCCCACTAATTCCCCTAGCCTGTACATCTTGGGACTCGAAGGGGCAATTTAGCATGGTCAATCCAGCTAACCTGCATATTCTTTGTGAATACTTCCAGATATCACCTCTGAACTGCATAGCACTAATTTTAACATTAATACCACCTTGTTTTGGACTCCTCAGTTGAGAAAAAAGGGTGGATAGGGAGAAACTGTCAAATTCCTTAAACAACATAAACATCACAATTATATCACCTCATAATTGTCCATATTCGAAGGAACACATGCCTGTTCCCTGCAGCATGTCCCAGTAATTTAGCTATTTTAGCACAATGCTGTTGAAGAATCTGTGCTGCAGCTTTTCCAGTGTATCTTTTCGAATTGCCCAGAGCTACTGTTAAATTAATACAGCAGTTCCACTGCTCCCCCACTGTTTCTAATGGGAAATTCAAGCCCAAGTTAACATCAGACCCCGACTGGAAGTTAATAAACATAACTGAGCTCAAACACCTGAAGTCAGTCCAAACCTAGTTATCATAGACCACTGTTGCAAGATTTTATTAAAAGCAAGTATATTGCAACCAGTCAGAGGATTCCATCCACAAATACAAGCAACACACTCTTTAGAAGTGCCCCAGGCAGAACTAATACACAATGGTTACAGGTTCCAGTGAAGTCTCCTCATTGATATAACGTTAATAATAGTACACAGTTTCGGGGGACGTTTAACTAGGACGCACATCACTACCCTGGAAATAAATCGGACCCAATTTCATGAAAGGCACACAGGGAAAGAGGTAATGATGCCCTATGGATCATGGAGATTATAGGCCAGTGGTGGGCAACCTGCAGCCCAGGGGCCACGAAGGGAAAGCCTTCGATGACTGTCTGTGTGGAGTTTGCAGGTTCTCCCTGTGTCTGCATGGGTTTTCTCCCAATGATGAGCAGATTAGGTGGATCGGCCAAGCTAAATTGTCCCTTAGTGCTCAAAGATGTGTAATTTGATGGATTAGCCATTGTAAATGTGTGAGATTACAGGGATAAGGCAGAGGGGAGAGCCTGAGTGGGATGTTCTTTCGGACAGATGGTGCAGACTCGATGGGCTGAATGTCCTCCTCCTGCACTGTAGGGATTCTATGGCTTTATGTGGTTTGCACATGTAAATTTAACCAACAACAACAGACTTACTCCAGCAGCTTTTTCTGCACAGTGTACAAAATAAAAGTAAAACAGCAGCTTGTAACACCCTAATGACATCATCATCAACTATTAAAGCAACTTTTAATTCTTTTAAATATATAAAAGTAAGTCATTAGCAAAGAGAGACATCCAGCTGGTTTTGATTGGCAATGACATGCGTACGAAATATCAACAATTGAATATGATGCTCCTTGAAAGAGATTATCCTTATTTAATCGAGGACGCATGGTTAGAATTTGGATTTAAAGCTTTTGTTATTCTTCAGCCCTCATTATAATCTTACTATTACTCACTGTTTATGTTGTACACTGAGGTGGATGAAAAGAGAATTACAACAGCTGAATACAGACTGTTGGGAAAGTTGTACGCATGTCATTGCTAATCAGAACACAGAGCGGTACGGTGGCACCATGGTTAGCACTGCTGCCTCATAGCGCCAAGCACCCGGGTTCAATTCCGGCCTCAGGTCACTGTCTGTGTGGAGTTTACACATTCTCCCCGTGTCTGCGTGGGTTTCCTCCGGGTGCTCCGGTTTCGTCCCACAGTCCACAGATGTGCGGGTTAGGTTGATTGGCCATGCTAAATTAACCCTAGTATCAGGGAGATTAGCAGCATAAACATGTGGGGTTGCGAGAATAAGGCCTGGGTGGGATTGTGGTTGGTGCAGACTTGATAGGCTGAATGGCCTCCTTCTGTACTGTAAGGATTCTATGAAAACCAGCTGGATGTCTCTCCTTGCTAATAACATACCGCTATATATTTACAAGGGTTGCAGGTTGCTTTAAGAGTTGATCACATGATATAATGGTGATGTCATTTGGGTGTTGCAGGCTGGGAAAGTCAGTTGCTGGACAACAAGGTGAAGGAGCCTAAATGGAAATAATGTAGCCACTCAGATAAGATTTAGGAAAATGCATTTCAATTTGTAATGGAACTCTTAATTAATTAGGATTAATTAAGAATTTGAGATTGGTAGAAAGGATTGCTCGAGGCAGTGTGCTGGACCAAGCGTGTTACTTACAGGTCCAAGTAGTGGGTGACCGAGTAGGTCGTCTTGCCCGACTGTCTGCCCCTATATCGTGGCTACATTCATTCACAGCAGGGTGTCCCTGGAGAGGGAGCATGCGGTGTCCAAGGGCACAGTCGAGACCTTCCGTGCTTGTTGGGCACTGCAGGGACTGGGACTGTATTATTGTCCCGTTTAATCACATTTTGGTTTGATGTTTTAAGTTTCCTTTTGACTTGGTTTTTTGTTTAAGGGACGTTCCCACCCCCACCCCATTTTCTAAGGGGCTGCCCTTCTTGTTTTATCCCTTAATTTGTTTGATTTAGTTCACTTGGTTTTACCTGAAAGAATAGCAGCATTCTAGAAAGACTGGCCACATTACAGAAATCTTTATTGGGAGTAGAACATCGAGAAGGTTGGAGATGAGGCAGCTGTGACACCATGTGAGTCTTCGAGAAGCAGCTATAAACATGCAGTGCTGTGGTTAAAACATGGGAAAGTACCGGGAGTTCACTTTACAGCAACAAGAAGGATTTAAAATGAACCAGTTCAGTAAGCTCACGCAAACAGTTCTTAAGACCGACTAGGGAGACTGTAGATGAACAGAACACCAGCAGAATATTGATGAATGATTGACCTTTCAATCTTCCAAGCAGCAGAACAGGTCATTACGAGTTTAATGTTGTGCTACTGACTCAAACATTATCTGAATCTCCATGTTCAAAGTTGTTGCATTTTAATTGTAATTAAGCCAATAGTTGGAAAAATAATAAATCTAGATTGATTCTAATTGCTGATAGCCCTAAGGAGCTGAGCGAGTAAATGCAAATCACCTACATTACTGACTGACTCCCATAACAAATGCTATGCTTCCCATCATTGCAGAGTGGTTTTCAATAGAAGACAGATATACTGAATGTAATAACATATAGATCGACACTTGGTGCTGAATTGGCGAACATTACATTAGTTCTTATGGCTCTTAACATCACTTTTATTCAAAATCATTTTCTCAATTTCCCCAGGGGCCGTAAGAAGAATCGTCTGAGCATTTTATTCGACTGTGAAACTTCACCTGAAACCATGAATTTGGTTCAGCTTTCATTACTTTCTGCCTGGATCGGGTGAGAAAGTGGTCAGTGTGCTGTAGTGAAATCATTCATTTCGCCAGCTGGCCATTGACTTCAACACAGCAAAACAAAATGAACCCTGGCTGCTTGATAAAAGGCATCATATTTTCTGCTAATGTTATGGGTACAATCACTTGACCTGACAACTCAAATCGATCTCGTACACTGTAACCATCGGAAAAGAGGCTTCACAGAATGCACTTGGTGAAATGACATTGATTTATTGGGGATTTTCACTCGTGTCTAATTTTAGGATTCTGCACTGCACATTAGCATCACACCCACCCCCACACCACCAACCGTCCCCCCCGCCCCCCCCCCTTCACATCCAGCTCCCTCTGCCTCCACATACCTCCAGCTATTCAGCTGTGGCAAGTCCATCATGCAAACAGGGTGCTACACACTCGCTGACATTCTGCTCTCCCTCTTGCAGGACAAAGGGGTCCAGAACCAGCAGGAGCAGTGGGGACAGGGATGCCTGGGACTCCTTAGCCCTGGTGTGGAGATGCCGGCGTTGGACTGGGGTGGGCACAGTAAGAAGTCTCACAACACCAGGTTAAAGTCCAACAGGTTTATTTGGTAGCACAAGCCACAAGCTTTCAGAGCGCTGCTCCTTCATCCTTCAATTTTGCAAATTGAGTTTGTGTCTTTATATGCCCTGTTTGTGAACAGAACTCCCACTCACCTGACGAAGGAGCAGCGCTCCTGGTGTTGTGAGACTTCTTACTCCTCAGCCCTACAGAAGGGGGTGATTCTCGGCATCATGGGGTCAGCTATCACAGAGGCTGCTGCATCCAGTATCAACTGGAGCATTGAGGATGATGATCCTGCCTTATGTCCATTTTCAACTCCTGGCTCACCCTCATCCTCTACCCGACATGATGAGCAAGCGGCTGATGATGTTGTGACCAAGGGCTTCTTGGTTCCCAGTGTGAGTCAGCTTCCCTCACACCAACCTTCCCTTGTCTGATTTTCTGCTCTCAAACACACTGGCAATTGCCACCCACCCAGCCACAAGAAGTGTAGGCCTGAAGCAGAACCCCATCACTTGACCTGACACTCACAGCCACTATCTTAAATATTAAGCATTGCGCGTGCCTTAAAGAATCGCATAGAGTGGGATCTGCACATAGTTTTTAAAAATTCATTTGTGTGGGACATGGGCGTCGCTGGCTGGCCAGCATTTATTGCCCATCCCGAGTTGCCCTTGAGAAGGTGGTGGTGAGCTGCCTTCTTGAATCGCTGCAGTCCACATGCTGTGGGTTGACCCACAATGCCGCTCGGGAGGGAATTCTCGGATTTTGACCCAGCGACTGTGAAGGAACGGCGATATATTTCCAAGTCAGAATGGTGAGTGGCTTGGAGGGGAACTTGCAGGTAGTGGTGTTTCCATTTATCTGCTGCCCTTGTCCTTCTAGATGAATGTGGCCGTGGGTTTGGAAGGTGCTGTCTAAGGATCTTCGGTGAACTTGGTGAATAGTGAGTCAGTTGACATGAGTGGGCTACAGCCAGGCCGGCGGGGGAGGGGCAGGGGAGGGGCAGGGGAGGGGATAGTTCATCTGCTACCTGCCAGATGAGATCTGCTGCAGAAATTCAAGTGTGGAACTTGAAGGGGCAACGTACAGGTAAACACCAATGGGCACGCACACCTGGATGCAAGACGTATTGGTTGGCCTGCCAGACAGCATGCTTTCGTTCTCAGGGAGTATGGATGAGTCGGGCTCCAATATGGTACAGAGTATGTTGTGGAGCTCTCCCTCCCTGCTGTCCCTGCCCCATCTCCCCGTCATCCCGCAGACCCAGAGGCACAGTCACTGCAGCCACCATACAGCCAGCTGTAGCCTCTGCGTAGGCAGGTCGCCAAATCCTTTGCCCTCCTTGTGCGGATGCTACAACATTGGCACCACATCATTTCACAACCCCTCTACGTCACAGTACTTCCAGGCACTTTGCAACAACATACGTTAGTCTGAATCAGTTGAGTGCGTGGCACCTTGTAGTATGCAAATGTTCTTTAGGGGTGGCACGGTATCACAGTGGTTAGCACTGTTGCCTCACAGCTCCAGGGACCTGGGTTCAATTCCCGGCTTGGCTCACTGTCTGTGTGGAGTTTGCATTTTCTCTCCGTGTCTGCGTGGGTTTCCTCCGGTTTCCTCCCACAGTCCATAGATGTGCGCGTTAGGTGCATTGGCCATACTAAATTGCCCCTCAGTGTTCCGGGATGCATAGGTTAGAGGGATTAGTGGGGTAAATATGTGGAGTTATGGGAATAGGGCCTGGGTGGGATTGTTGTCGGTTCAGACTCGATGGGCTGAATGGCCTCCTTCTGCACTGTAGGGATTCTATGATTCTTTGATAAGTGAAAAGGGAATATGGTGAATGGGAATGTGTGGTCCAAGTTTGTAAATTGTGCATCAAATCGTACAGTATCAATGTTTGATACATGACTTGGCCCGCAATCACAGAACACCCGCAAGGCATGGCCGGAGGCTGTGTGCACCCCTCTCAGAGGGGAAGGATTGTCTGGAGCCTAAAGCTCAGATAAATATGGTGTGATTTCACTGGGTGGGATGCAAAATTTCAATTTCCTGACAGCAAGTTGAGATACACCAGTGCGTTTTTGGCACATCGAGCATTACACCGGCCTGTAGCGGTAACACATCTGCATGCCATGAGCGCTTATTAACACACAACAGTTTTCAATAATGTCATACCCTCAGGATAATGTTAACGGCACACGAGTATCTGGTGGAACCCAGTTCACCATTGTTTAAAGGTGACACGTATCATTCAAGTTGTGACTAAGATGAGCAGTTCTCCATGTTGAAGTCTGTGGCACAAACTAATGATGTTCATGCAGTGGAGGGAAGGGCCTAGTGTCCTGGGTGTGGTAGCCCTATAGCTGGGGGGGGGGGGGGGGGGCGTAGGGGTTAAGGATTGAAAGACGGACGAATGACCTAAAGGGTAGGTTCAGTGCTATCCATGGTGGGTTTTAAGGGTCCCACTAAGGGTCTTGGGTGCCGGAAGGAACAGTCACAGTCAAAACGGGATGTTACACTTGGCATGGGGACAGTTCCAGACAGAGGATCGGGCATTGGAATCAGGGTGGGTCACCGGAGCAAACCAAAGCATGGAGGAAGATAATGGGAGGTTTCAGAATCAGAGTGGGCATTGAGATGGTCACAGGTATAGACATGGAGGGGGGAAATGGCATGTGCAGGATGGGGCGGGCTAGGCACATTACATCTGAAACTATGACAGGCCCCAACAAGTCTCAATAATTACAAACAAATACAGTAAACAAATGATATTGTGCTTATTTTAACAAGTGAAACAGACATGGAAAAATCACCCATGGGCCTTAGTACTCTTACTTCTTTTTCTATGTCTAGGTGCAGCCAGTAGCTGAGGTGGAGGCAGTCTGCTATCAGGCCCTTGGGTGATGTGGTGGGCACCCTCCTGAGATCTGGGGGCCTTCAGGGCTCCAGCCTACTGGGTCTCCTGCACAGGTACAAGGGTATCCCCCTCAACTTTGCCTCTTGGAGCTGTGCAGTCCATGGTGGACGGGATGAAGAGACGCCACCAACCCTGTGGCTGTCCTGAGATGAAGGCCCTGGGACAGCTGGCACATGCAACCCCTCCATCTGGGTGCACAAATACACCTCAGTGTCTCTTTGAGGGGAAGAGGCTCCTGGTGGGAGGTTCAGGTACCTCTTTACCGTCTTGCCCGCCCACTGCTGCACTGGACCTATAGCTAGAGCAATGCAGTACAGGTCAGAGCGCATATGGATCAAATGCTCAACCTGGCTCTCCATGGCGGTCATCATCCTCTCTGTGGATGAAGTCCTGCACTCAAATACCTGAGCTATGGGAGAACTCATGGCGAGCATGGACATCCTCCATACCACACACAGAGCTGTGCATCATCCATGGCACCTCCACCACATTTCCCCCTAGCCTCTGTTGTTTCCTGTAAATGTTCATTACTATTGAGGCTTGTTGGGGCCTGTGATAGTATCAGATGTAACAGGCTTCATGTGGCCATGACCAGAGGCCTATCATCAACATGGGCCTGATCCCCAGCAGGCCCATGTCTGATGACGTGGCTATCACACCCTCCCTCAGCTGCTAGGGTCGTTAGGTGGATTGGCCATGCTAAATTCTCCCTCGGTGTACCGAACAGGCGTCGGAGTGTAGCAATTAGGGGATTTTCACAGTAACTTCACTGCAGTGTTAATATATGCTTACTTGTGACACTAATAAATAAACTTTACTTTACTTTACTTTACGTGTTTGTGGTGTGCTCACCAGATAGTGTTCCCCAATCTGAAAGTGAGCACTCCACGGGCCATGTGGGTTTAACTGCGCCGGCGGAGGTTGATGATGAGGCAGATGACAGTGCCTCCTCTGGGGCACTGGTTTCTTTGGCCCAGTGGTGAAGTCTTTGGCCTCCTCCCCTGGCTGCAGTCTGCTGTTTCACCACATTCATCCCGTGTGCTAATTCACTGCCAGGAGAGTAGCCTCTTCCTCCTGACTCCTGGCCGATCCATTTACAAAGCCATGTCGGTCCTCTCTGGTCAGCTGAAAATGTTCACGGTGTTTAATCATTCTATCCTTATTTATTGACCCTATTCATTTCCAGACAATAGACATAGAAGATAGGAGCAGGAAGAGGCCATTTGGCCCTTCAAGCCTGCTCCACCATTCATTACGATCATGGCTGATCGTCCAACTCAATAGCCTAATCCTGCTTTTTCCCCATAACCTTTGATACCATTTGCCCCAAGAGCTATATCCAGCCGCCTCTTGAATACTTTCAATGTTTTGGCATCAACTATTTCCTGTGGTAATGAATTCCACAGGCTCACCACCCTTTGGGTGAAGAAATGTCTCCTCACCTCCGTCCTCAATGGTCTACCCTGAATCCTCAGACTGTGACCCCTGACTCTGGACTCCCCCAGATAACAATAGATGTTAGGCTAATTGATCTATAATTCCTGGTTTCCATTTCTCACCCTTCTTAACTAGTGGAGCAACATGTGCAATTTTTCACTCTTAAAGGGTGTTTCCCAAAGTCGGGAGAACTTTGGAAGATTGTGGTTATGGCATTTACAATGTCTGCACCCATTTCCTTTAAAACTCTAGGATGAAAACCATCATGTCCTTGGGTCTTGTTACAAGTGAAGCCATTATTTTCTTTATCATTGTTATTTATCTTCCATTGATTTTATTAAGCTCTTTCCCCCATCCCTGCATCACTATTGTTCCCTTGCAATTTTTATTTATTCATTCGTGGGACATGCCCGTCCCTAGTTGCCCTTGGAAAGCAGTTAAGACTCAACCACCTTGCTGTGGCTCTGGAATCACATGTAGGCCAAACCAGGTAAGGACGGCAGATTTTCTTCCTTAAAGGACATTGGTGAACCAGATGGGTTTTTCCGACAATTGACAATGGTTTCATGGTCATCAGTAGATTCTTAATTCCAGATTTTTTAAATCGAATTCAAATTCCATCTGCTGTGGCAGGATTCGAACCTGGGTCCCAATAACATTTTCTGGATTAATAGTCTAGCGATAATACCACTAGGCCATCGCCTCCCCCTTTTCGACAGGCTACCTTCTTCCTCTATTGTAAATACTGATGTAAAGTAATTACACAGCATTGTTATACCCCTGATTGCCAGTTTTTACTTGGAATAGATTTATTCACAGAGCGAATTTATTCACAGGTATGTATCTCCTAACCCCACTTTACTACTGTGGCAGTAAGTGTCTCTTTATTTGTGCACAAGTAACCACCCAATTAAATCCTCCACCTCTATATACTTAACCTCAGTTGATAAATTGAGCAAAAACGCCTGTCTTATTTTTATTGATAGTATCATTGTTATCAGATTTTAAACTGTCCATGTTGCTCCAGACCACCCTCTTTTTCTAATATAGTTATAAAGGTTTTTTTTGCATTGTTTTTGATATCCCTGGCATATTTTCTTTCACACTCACTTTTTGTATCTTTCTAACATTTTTTGTTACCATTTGCTGTTGAACTCTCAGTCTATCTACACTTCCCGCTGCCTCAAAAAAGCAGCCAGCATAAGCAAGGACACCAAGCACCCCGGACATTCTCTCTTCCACCTTCAGGAGGAAGAGATAAAAGTCTGAAATCATGCAGCAACCGACTCAGAAACAGTTTCATAGAAATCATAGAAACCCTACAGTACAGAAAGAGGCCATTCGGCCCACCAAGTCTGCACCGACCACAATCCCACTCAGGACCTACCCCCACATCGCTACATATTTACCCACTAATCCCTCTAACCTACACATCTCAGGACACTAAGGGCAATTTTTAGCATGGCCAATCAACCTAACCTGCACATCTTTGGACTGTGGGAGGAAACCGGAGCACCCGGAGGAAACCCACGCAGACACGAGGAGAATGTGCAAACTCCACACAGACAGTGACCCAAGCCGGGAATCGAACCCAGGTCCCTGGAGCTGTGAAGTAGCAGTGCTAACCACTGTGCTACCACTGTCCGAAGCCTAGAATTTGAACCTGGTTCCGCAGTGCTTGCTGCAGTGCTGCCCCATGTAGGAAACCATCAATTCTTCCTTAGCTGCAATTTTTGAGTCCAAACAACCTCTTGTAAATATCTGCAAAGGCCAAGCCATATAGGACTGTGATGAGGAATTGTTTTATTCATGGGGGAGTGAATCTTAAGAATTCTCTACATCAGAGGACTGGAAGCTTAGTCATTGAGTATGTTCAAGTCAAGCATTGATAGATTTCTAAATGCTAATGACATCAAAGGGGTAGGGGATATGTGGCACTTAACTTATCAGCCATGATCTACAATGGTGATGCAGACATGAATGGCCTACCCCATGATCCTCTACTAAACTGGCTAAGTGCAGCGCCAACACTGAAGTTTCTTCCCTACTGCCATCAGAATTTTGATTGGACCTATCTTACATTAAGCTGATCTTTCTCTACACCCTATCTGTGATTGTGACACTATGTTCTGCACCCTCTGCTTTCCTTCTCCCCTTTGTATGTTTTGCCTGTATATTGCTGTGGAACTCTCAGTCCTGTCAGCTGAAGAGCTGTTGAGTGCCCGACATCACCTTTTCTTAGGGAAGGCCTGCCATCTTGAGGACCACTCAGGCACTTAATTGGACAGCGACGGGCTTCCACCAAGATCTAGTCTTCTGGGGGAAGAAGTCCCGCCCATGAAGAACTGCCAACCAATCTGAGGCCAGCAGTTCTATTGAACGCAGCGCCACCAGTGAGGGGGTGCTGGTACAACACCCACCCAAGTCCTAGCGTCATCAATAGGTCACAAGCCAAAGGTAAGCGATGGGGAAATTGGGGTCACGAGGTGGGAGTCACAGGATGAGGGGGAGGAGGGCCAGCAGCAGAGTGAGTAAAGGGGGCATTCCTCTCAGCCAGCATCCCTTGTCGCAATGCCGGGTTCCATGATTAGGCCCTGAGTGCCTTTGGATGAGGAATCCACAAGAAACACTAGCAGGCTATTTGTTGCGGTCCTTTAATCTGGTGGTGGCAGGATGAAGCCTTTAAATTGGCATTAAGTAGAGGCATGAAGGCAGTGGGGCTCCCACCTTCCCTCCTGATTAAATGTCCCCAACCCCCCCCACCCCACCGAGCCCCCTTTCAAAACAAAACTCACCACAGGACAGGGTATTAAATTCCACCCATCGATTGCAGATGAGTTTACTTGAGATAACATTACTGTCTATATAACCAGACAAATCCAAGAGAAACCTCTCTGGATAGTGCACTTGCCTGGAGAGAAATAATGTTCGAGTTTTGAGAGTGATTTGGAAATTCAGTAAAAACAGAGCTGCAATTAACCTGCAGTTACCAGACCTGAGAGTTGCATTCATTTCTCAAGATGATTGTCGAAGGATAATGTAGCCTGTTCTCGAAATTACCCAGACAATGGCACTCTTAAAATTGGATTTTTTTTTGTTATACTCTGAGAACTTAGCTTGCTGCCTCTGAGCCAGAGATAAGATCACTGTTGTACCGTTCGGAGCACATAACTTATAATAAGCAGACTTCTAAAACAACCGCACAGGTAATTACAATGCCCTGTACTTTTTATCCACCCTTACAGGAAGTTTTATTATCCCCTATATTATTTCTCACAAAGAGTTTCCTGAAGGTGACCTTTTTTTTTACAGCAGTTGCCACGGTTACAGGCCTCTTAACCACCAGCTACAGGAGAATGTTCCTGCACAGAAAACATTGCTGGATGAAGCGAGAAAGATATTGCAGCCAAGGTCTCAGATGACAAAATGGTTGTAAATTCAAAACCCTGCCTACTCTAGAAATTAAAAGTGTGCTTTGCTTACTTATTTGGCAATCAGTTTGTGTGGCTGACAATCAATGTTAAGTTATAAAAAACAACTCACAAAGGTTTCGGATGATCAGTTCAATACACATTGGCAAGGGGAAGCTGCTGTTTACACTGCTGGGTGCATTTCCTGAATGTGAATGCGACTTCAATGATTTTTTGATATAAATAAAACAAATTGAGTGCTGTTCCCTCTTATTAAGAAGGTGATGTACAAGTACACAGACACAAGCAGGACAAGAGGTCTTGTTTATGTGCCCTAGACCATATCCCAGAGCTGATATATACATGTGAATCTCCAGAAAGCATAGACAGCATCCTGTCCGGATGTATCACAGCTTGGTATGGCTCCTACTCTGACCAAGACCATAGAGAACCATAGAAACCCTACAGTGCAGAAAGAGGTCATTTGGCCCATCGAGTCTGCACCAACCACAATCCCACCCAGGCCCTACCCCCATATCCACCCGCTCATCCCTCTAACCTACGCATCTCAGGACACTAAGGGGCAATTTTAGCATGGCCAATCAACCTAACCCGCACATCTTTAGACTGTGGGAGGAAACCGGAGCACCCGGAGGAAACCCACGCAGACACGAGGAGAATGTGCAAACTCCACACAAACAGTGACCCAAGCCGGGAATCGAACCCAGGTCCCTGGAGCTGTGAAGCAGCAGTGCTAACCACTGTGCTACCGTGCCGCCCGCTTGTTGTGAATGCAGCCCAGTCCATCACGCAAACCAGCCTCTCATCCATTGATTTCATCTACACTTCCCGCTGCCTCAGAAAAGCAGCCAGCATAAGCAAGGACCCCCACGCACCCCAGATACACTCTCTTCCACCTTCTTCCGTCGGGAAAAAGATGCAAAAATCTGAGATCACAAAGCAACTGACTCAAGAACAGCTTCCCTGCTGCCATCAGACTTTTAAGTGGACCTACCTTATATTAAGTTGATCTTTCTTACACCCTAGTTATGACTGTAACACTATGTTCTGCACCCTCTCCTTTCTTTCTCCCCTATATACTCTGTGAATGGTATGTTTTGACTGTATAGCGCACAAGAAACAATACTTTGCACTGGCTTGCACCTGCCGCAGTCTGTTTTAACCCTTATGCGGTGGACAAAGAATTGCGAGTAGATTTCTTGTTAGTACAGTAATATTTATTCACACACACAATTATTAATCACCACACAATCAATACTATCTTACAGAATACTAAAGTTCAAGTCCAATACTAGATCTTGACTTAACTTATGAGTGACTGGCAAGTACCCAGGCAGATATTGACCTTTATCCGAGTGTTCGTCTCCATAGTCCTCTGTGTAGTCTGGTCCTTTGGTCTGGTCTGATACTCTGGCTCTGGTCTTCCTTCCTTCTTTGGTGTGGTGGCTCTCCTCATGCTGGTCGTTGCTGGTGACGGTCATTGTTGTTGTGGTTCGTTCGTTGGAAAGAGAGAGAGAGATTCTTCTGTTGTGCAGCACCTTTTAGCCCTCATTGGTTTCATGTTGTTTTGGGCGGTCTCTTGATTATTGTTAGTCAATTGATCAAGGCTTGATGACCCTGATCGATAAAGTCCAATCAGGTGCTGCCACACCCATCTCTGGGTGTGTACCCAATGTGGAGATGCCGGCGTTGGACTGGGGTGAACACAGTAAGAGTTTTAACAACACCAGGTTAAAGTCCAACAGGTTTATTTGGTAGCAAATACCATTAGCTTTCGGAGCGCTGCTCCTTCGTCAGATGGAGTGGAAATGTGCTCTCAAACAGGGCACAGAGACACAAAATCAAGTTACAGAATACTGATTAGAATGCGAATCCCTACAGCCAGCCAGATCTTAAAGATACAGACAATGTGGGTGGAGGGAGCATTACGCACAGGTTAAAGAGATGTGTATTATCTCCAGACAGGATAGCCCGCAAGTCCAGGAGGCAAGCTGTGGGGGTTACTGATAATGTGACATAAATCCAACATCCCGGTTTAGGCCGTCCTCATGTGTGCGGAACTTGGCTATCAGTTTCTGCTCAACGACTCTGCGCTGTTGTGTATCGTGAAGGCCACCTTGGAGAACGCCTTGGAAAACATCTCGCCAAGGCCATCCCCACACCCCCACTTCTTGCCTTCAAACAACCGCGCAACCTCAAACAGACCATTGTCCGCAGCAAACTACCCAACCTTCAGGAGGACAGTGACCACGACACCACACAACCCTGCCACAGCAACCTCTGCATGACGTGCCAGATCATCAACGGATGCCATCATCTCACGTGAGAACACCATCTACCAGGTACACGGTACCTACTCTTGCAACTCGACCAACGTTGTCTACCTGATACGTTGCAGGAAAGGATGTCCCGAGGCATGGTACATTGGGGAAACCATGCAGACACAGCAACAACAGATGAATGAACACCGCTCGACAATCACCAGGCAAGACTGTTCTCTTCCTGTGGGGGAGCACTTCAGCAGTCACGGGCATTCAGCCTTGGATCTTCAGGTAAGCGTTCTCCAAGGCGGCCTTCACGATACACGACAGCGCAGAGTCACTGAGCAGAAACTGATAGTCAAGTTCCGCACACATGAGGACGGCCTAAACCGGGATGTTGGATTTATGTCACATTATCAGTAACCCCCACAGCTTGCCTCCTGGACTTGCGGGCTATCCTGTCTGGAGACAATACACATCTCTTTAACCTGTGCTTAATGCTCCCTCCACCCACATGGTCTGTATCTTTAAGATCTGGTTGGCTGTAGGGATTCACATTCTAATCAGTATTCTGTAACTTGATTTTGTGTCTCTGTGCCCTGTTTGAGAGCACATTTCCACTCCATCTGACGAAGGAGCAGCGCTCTGAAAGCTAATGGTATTTGCTACCAAATAAACCTGTTGGACTTCAACCTGATGTTGTTAAAACTCTTACTGTGTGTACCCAATGGCTATGCCTGTAGGTGCTGGAGGCATGAGGGTCACATATCTCTCTCCCAAATAAGGGGATAAGGCTCCCCTTGTCTGGTAAACAAGTATGTTTGACCAGAGAGCATCCATTGTCTTCCAGATGGCCTATTTCCTGTGTATTCAGTCATCTGAGCTGCAGCCTGTTTATCTCTGACTTTTAAGCTGAAACCTGTCTATTTCTGTACTTGGCCAATTATCCCAGCGTGCTTTGTAAATCGCCATTTTAGATGGCCCGTTTGGCCACAATCCCAATACATGTGACAATAATAAATCAAACTTTTTTTTCTTCATTCATGGAACATGGGCATCGCTGACTGGCAACGCCGGCATCTCCACATCATAGCATTTATTGCCCATCCCTTATTGCCCTTGTTCAGAGAACAGTTGAGAGTCAACCACATTGCTGTGGTTCTGGAGTCACATGTAGGCCAGACCGGGTAAGGACGGTAGATTTCCATCCCTAAAGGACATTAGTGAACCAGATGGGTTTTTCTGACAATCGACAATGGTTTCATGGTCATCAGTCGAGTCTTAATTCCAGATCTTTTTTATTGAATTAAAATTCCACCAGCTGCCGTGGCGGGATTCGAACCCGGGTCCCCAGAACATTAGCTGAGTTTCTGGATTAATAGTCTAGCGATAATACCACTAGGACATCACCTCCCCCTCAAAAAAGAAACATTTAGATGTGAGGTTGTACTTGGAATTATCCAACATGGTTAGTTTTGTGTTTACATTGAGCATAGAGTCAGGCCACTTTAAGTGGTACATGTTGGTGTTTATACACACAACCTTCCCCTCGCTCTAATTGCCTCTTTTCAACCTCCCCCCATATCCCTTATTCCCTTTGTGGTGATTGTTTGTTTCAGGGCAACACAGCAGATTAAGGGTCACCTGCCTTGGGAACCAATTGAGACTCAGAATAGGGAATCACCCCAGAGTGTGGAGTGCTCTTAGGCAGGTGACATGTAGGGAACTAACTGCAGCCATGTGTTTGCTGAACAATTCTTATTCATCAATCCTTTTTGTTTTCTTTTAGTTTATTTACTAGTGTGACAAGTAGACTTACATTAACACTGCAATGAAGTTACTGTGAAAATCCCCTAGTCGCCACACTCCAGTGCCTGTTCGGGTACACTGAGGGAGAATTTAGCATGGCCAATGTACCTAACCAGCGCGTCTTTTAGACTGTGGGAGGAAACCGGAGCAGCCGGAGTAAACCCACGCAGACACGAGGAGAACGTGTAGACTCCGCACAGACAGTGACCCAAGCCGGGCAGCGAACCTAGGTCCCTGGCACAATGAGGCAGCAGTACTAACCACTGTGCCACCGTGCAACCCCCATGTTCATTAATGGAGTCTCTGAAAGTACATCTTCAGACTCTTCTTCCTCGTGTAAACAAGAAACCTTCCATTAAATGCATCAATGCTTGCTTTAACCATTTACGTGCCTGTAAGTATTCTCAACACATTGTGTAAAGAAACTCCTTTTAAATATCTTTATTTAGTCTGTTAGCTTTTACTCAAAAAATGAACTCTATTCATACAATTACATGATTATAACAATTCAAATTTGATATAAAATTTCTTCCATACTTATGACTCTATAAGGTACCTCACCACAAAATTTCCAGATTAAATAAACATTTACATTTCATGTCACATTCTCTGGTGCATACAGCCCAAGGGGTTTTACAGTTTCCAGCCCCTCAGTACACTATGCCAGGAGGGTCTTAGACTTTATGCCGGGAGATTCTTAAGACTTTCGTCTTATGAAGCTTTGTTACATTTTAAAGTAATTTATTGTATGTGGAGTGAATCATAGATTCCTACAATGCAGAAGGAGGCCATTAAGCACATTGATTCTGCACCGACTCTCTGACAGAGTATATTACCCAGATCTAGCACCTCCCCCCCCCCCCCCCCCCCCCCCCGCCTTATCCCCGTAACCCCAGACATTCACCCCGCTAATCCCCTTAACCTGCACACCTTGGGACACTAAGGGGCAACTTAACATGGCTAATCCAACTAACCTGCACATCGCTGGACTGTGGGAGGAAACCGGAGCACCCAGAGAAAACCCATACAGACAGTGGGAGGATATACAAACTTCACACAGTCACCTAAGGCCGAAATTGAATCTGGATCCCTGGTGCTGTGAGGCAGCAGTGCTAACCACTATGCCACTGTGCTACCTGTGAATCCCTGGAGTTTGCACGTTCTCCCCGTGTCTGCATGGGTTTGCTCCGGGTGCTCCAGTTTCCTTCCACAGTCTAAAGAAATACAGGTTAGGTAGATTGGCCATGGTAAATGTGTGGGGTTATGGGGTTTAGGGCCTGGGTAAGATGCTCTTTCAGAGAGCCGGTGCAGATTCGATGGGCTGAATGGCCTCCTTCTGCACTGTAAGGATTCTATGATTCTAAGTTCCTCTGTAGAGACTTGAGTTTAATGTCTTCCCGACGGAAGAGGATGGAAGAAGGTATGTCCAATGTGCGGGGGTCCTTGATTATGCCGGCTGCTTTTCTGAGGCAGCAGGAAGTGTAGAAGGAGTCAATGGATGGGAGGCTAGTTTCTGTGATGGACTCGGCTTCGTTCACAACCCTTTGTAGTTTCTTGTGGTCTTGGTCAGAGCAGGAGCCTTACCAAGCTGTGATACAATTCGAAGGGATGCTTTTTGTCTGTAAAAGTTAGTGACAGTCGTAGCGGACATGCCAAGTTTCCTTAGCCTCCTGAGTAAGGAGAGGCATTGGTGGGCTTTCTTAAATACAGCATCGGTTTGGAGGGACCAGGGCAGGTTGTTGGTGATCTGGAAACCTGAAGCTCTCGACCATTTCCACTTCATCCCTGTTGATATAGACTGGGGCATATCCTCCACTATGCTTCCTGGATGTTGTAGGGATGGAGGAGATTACAGAGATAGGGAGAGCCAAGGCTATGGACGGATTTGAAAATAGGGACAATAAATTAAAAACGGTTGCATTCCCAGACCAGTTACCAATGGAGGTCAGGAGTGATGGGCGAATGGGTCTTGATGCGAGTTAGGATACGGGCAGCAAAATTTGGGATGACTCAAGTTGGTGGAAGGCACAAAGTGGAAGGCTGGTCAGGAAAACATTAGAATAGCCAAGTCTGGAGGTGACAAAAGCATGGATGAGGGTTTCAGCAGCCGATGAGTTAAGGCAGTGACAGAGACGGGCAATGTGATGCAGATGATAGTCAGCAATCTTGATAATGAAAGGGATACGGAGTTGGCAGCTCACCTCAGCTCAATAAATCCACTTTCCACATGGACACCCACAGTAACACATCTGCTCGATCCATACAGAAGCATCCATTTACTTGACATACACATTAACACAGCTACTGGATACAATTACGTAAATTCAGATTATTCATAGTTGCAGAGGCAGTATTTAGAGGGCTAACCCCCTGTGACCTAAAACAGTCTAATTCTGCAATATCAACATTTATGTCTAAACTGGAATTGGCTAAATTCAGCCCACTTTACCATTTCATTTTGGTCTTTATTCAAATGGCCTCTCTGGAAGTTTTGTTGCTGTGTAACCATATCATGAATTTCCCAAACACATTAAATTTAAGGCTCTCACAGCTATCGAGACTTTCAATCCATTTGTCAGGATGATATTTGAACTCAACTCCCTGAAATAAAAGGGCAGTATTCTCACTCATCGTGAATCTTTGTAATGCTGCTTGGATTCTTTCTGTTGCCAACATTGATTTCTGCTGTCTCTGGATCAGGTTAAACACACCATAGAATCGTTAACTGTCTCATTGAGTTGCCAGTTCACTGACAACAATGTTGTGACTTGTGAGCTTCTTTTAGTTTAATTACAGATTGTGTTGTGGTGTCTCCACCTCAGCTTGTGCAGTTGCCCTTCTGTTGGAGCAACTCAATGTCACCCATCTTGATTTCATTAAAATAGGCGACTAAAGTCCCTCCTTCACATATGTTTAAATAACAAGGAGGGCAAAATCATCTGACAAGACTAAACCTCTATTTTATTCAGTTGCAAATTTTCCATCACCATTCAACAAGGAAAGAATGAACAAATGTTTGACACTAAGATTTCCTGAGTAAGGGGGGGGAGGGCGCTCACCCGCCATTAGGTCATGGGCTGGCATTGTGGGTTTGCCAACTTACGCTAGCAGCATGCCAAATTTCCTGTCACTGGCATCCATTTGGGAAATTTTCCCTTTAGATTTTTAGGCAGTTCTTTGAAAACAAAGTCAACCAAACAACTCAAAACTAGCCAGCTGCCCAACTTCAGTTGCCAGCTCTGGTTCAAAGTATATCTTAATGTCTCCAATCACTTCACTCTTATACTACTACGCTCAATTGTCGCAAACATCTTTACTGTCTTCTCACACCAGTTAGAAGGTAAACAGGCTCTTCAGGTCGGATTTTCCAGCCACGCTCGCCCAAAACCTGGAAAATCCCACCCAAGGTCAATGGACCTCTGCAGGGTCCTCTCTCTGTAAGAAGTTTAACAACACCAGGTTATTTGGTAGCAAAAGCCACACAAGCTTTCGGAGCTCCAAGCCCCAAGTCCTAGGGGAAGTTAGCCGATTGGATAGGTAACTGGCTGTCTGATCGAAGACAGAGGGTGGTGGTGGGTGGAAAATTTTCGGATTGGAGGCAGGTTGCTAGCGGAGTGCCACAGGGATCAGTGCTTGGTCCTCTGCTCTTTGTGATTTTTATTAATGACTTAGAGGAGGGGGCTGAAGGGTGGATCAGTAAATTTGCTGATGACACCAAGATTGGTGGAGTAGTGGATGAGGTGGAGGGCTGTTGTAGGCTACAAAGAGACATAGATAGGATGCAAAGCTGGGCTGAAAAATGGCAAATGGAGTTTAACCCTGATAAATTTGAGGTGATTCATTTTGGTAGGACTAATTTAAATGTGGATTACAGGGTCAAAGGTAGGGTTCTGAAGACTGTGGAGGAACAGAGAGATCTTGGGGTCCATATCCACAGATCTCTAAAGGTTGCCACTCAAGTGGATAGAGCTGTGAAGAGGGCCTATAGTGTGTTAGCTTTTATTAACAGGGGGTTGGAGTTTAAGAGCCGTGGGGTTATGCTGCAACTGTACAGGACCTTGGTGAGACCACATTTGGAATATTGTGTGCAGTTCTGGTCGCCTCACTTTAAGAAGGATGTGGAAGCGCTGGAAAGAGTGCAGAGGAGATTTACCAGGATGCTGCCTGGTTTGGAGGGTAGGTCTTATGAGGAAAGGTTGAGGGAGCTAGGGCTGTTCTCTCTGGAGTGGAGGAGGATGAGGGGAGACTTAATAGAGGTTTATAAAATTATGAAGGGGATAGATAGAGTGAACGTTCAAAGACTGTTTCCTCGGGTGGATGGAGCTATTACAAGGGGGCATAACTATAGGGTTCATGGTGGGAGATATAGGAAGGATATCAGAGGTAGGTTCTTTACGCAGAGTGGTTGGGGTGTGGAATGGACTGCCTGCAGTGATAGTGGAGTCAGACACTTTAGGAACATTTAAGTGGTTATTGGATAGGCACATGGAGTACACCAGGATGATAGGGAGTGGGATAGCTTGATCTTGGTTTCAGATAAAGCTCGGCACAACATCGTGGGCCGAAGGGCCTGTTCTGTGCTGTACTGTTCTATGTTCTATGTTAAAGTGGTGATGAGTTGCCTTCTTGAACAACAGGAGTCCATATGGTGTAGGTACACCCAACATGCTGGAGAGAGAGTTCTCAGAGTTTATTCGAGGAACAGTGATATATCTGTAGTTCAGGGTTAGTATAATGTGTGACTTGAACAGGAACCTGGTGGGTGGTGGTCCCATGCGCAGGCTGTCCTTATCGGGGGTAAAGGTTGCAGGGTTGGAAGGTGATGTTGAAGCACCAATGGTGAGTTGCTGCAGTGCACCTTGGAGATGGCATGCTCTGTTTTACTCCCTGCTGTGTTTCTCACTCCTGTAACTCTCACAGTGAACTCTCATTGTCTCTAAATCTGCTTTACACCCCATTGTGTTCCCACTCCTTCTGTCACACTCACAGTGAACTCTCGCTCTCTCCTAACCTGCTTTACATCCTGTTGTGCTCCCACTCCTACTGCTCTGAAATCAAGCTCGACACTTCTGGAACTCTGAGAAGTAACCAGTGAGCAATTGTAGATTCCAATTGTGGCAAGGTAGTAATTACAATTATTATTACAAAATATTTGAAAATCATTGCTGTTCAAGCAAAAGTGCTCTAGTGAAGCTGAATATGGTGAAATGTTAATGTATAAATAACGGGCGGAATTCTCCCATTTGCACTCTAAGTGCTCCCGCCACGGGGAAACCCAGAGTGATTCCTGCTGACATTAACAGCACATGTCAGGTGGGATTTACCCATTGTAATCATTTAAATTTATGCATCCAAGCAATTATGCCAACCAACCCAGCTTCACAGACAAAGGGGCACCCTTTTTAAAAGGTGCCCCAATCTCCATGCTTACAGACAGACCCTCCCCTGCACAATGGAAATGATGAACCCCCCACAAGCTGACAAAGGGAGCACCCCATACCCTCAGCACCAAGGGGCATCCTCTCCCCCACCACAGACAAACAGGTCTCTCATCAACACCGTGCAGGCATCAGGGTGACCTGACAGCCCCCCCACGCCCCCCACCAGCCAGAGGCCTCAACACCGCCGCCCCCCCCACAAGAGCGACACGCTCCTCAAGTCCCTCCCAGGCCCTTCCCATCCACCTTCAGGCCCCCTCTCAAAATCAACTGTCAGTCAAAGGCTGAATGTTTATTAACATTGTAGTTAGGTTGGATATTTTACGCAGTATAACTTCCTCTTTTCTAACCACAATGTTTACAAAGTAGTCAAGATACATTCAACCGTGAAGGGGTCAGAAAAATGAACCAGGCTCTTTGTTAACAGGTAAGTAACACATAACTGTCAATCAAAGCACTTCAAAGGATGCAGACACCAGATGCTGCTATTCAATGTTAAAAGGGAACTCCCCAGTGAAACTGACCATCAAAGCATTTCAAAGCAGCCGTGGGCTATGTGAGAAAGCAAGGGGTTCTCCTGGGTAATCCTGACAGATCATTTCTATAACAGCATTTTAAAGAGGATTTTTAGCACCTGGGCCAATCCCTATTGTGGAATGGAGTGCTGTGGTGATTTTGAAGGCTTCCAGGTGTCCAAGGCACATGGATGCCAAAGTGACCAGGGCACTTTAAAGGTTTTAAACAACAGAGGCAATACTGAATTTCTTACCCCAGAATGGTGTTTGAATTCACCATCCTGAAAGTGAACAACACCTTTCCTAGGGCAAAGGACAAGTGCTGCTGACGGACCCCCATCCAGGGGGAAGAGTCCCAAGGACAAGACCTTCTGTCCCAGCCCGAGAACACACAACCCCCAGGGACCCTCCCACTGCAGCCCGGCAGTGGGAGAGGGGTACATGGGCGCAACACTTAACTCCTTGCTCCCTTATCAGAGTACAAGGCACCAGGTCCACATTTGTCAGGACCTGCACCAAAGCCCACCCGTTGGACTTCCTACTTGAGGTGGAGGGGGGCACCATCTTTAGAGGACACGCTGATCTCACATCTCTGTGGTGTGGCCAAGGCAAGTAATATTTCTGAAGTTTGTAAGGATTCCTTGTGAACCATGAGAAGGAGGACAATTCCTTTTGGCTGTGCAAGGAATTCCCAAGCCACCCCTGTCCTGTCCTATTCTCCGCTGCTCACCTCTGATAGCTCTTTGGAAACATCCCCAGCACCAACCGTATGCTAGAGATCATTCCCCTTGATCCCTGCAACATTGGTTTCTATGATGGGCCAGAGATGTGCGGGTTAGGTGGATTGGCTATGGTAAAGTACCCCTTAGTATCGCAAGATGTGTCGGATAGATGGATTAGCCTTGTGCAATGTGTGGGGTTAGGGAAAAGCCCAAGGCAGAGGGCCTATGTAAGATGGTCTGTCGAAGAGTTGGTGCAGACTCGATGGGCCAAATGGCCTCTTCTGCACTGTGGGGATTCTATGATTCTATGACAGATTTTATCAGGGACAGTAGATAAGGGACCTGTGACTCTTTTTGCAATAGCATCAAAAGCAAGCAGTTAAAGGAACCATTGTTGAAACCATGGGCGGAATTTTCCAAAAACACAGCAAAGTGTCAGGTTCTGAGTGAAAACTGACACGTTTCTCCCCAGAGATGTAGCCAGGTTTTCGCTCCTGATCTTCTGAGACTTTACCAAAAAAAAAAGCAGGGACGCACATATTTTGCAGTCATTCTGGTGGGACGGGGCCTCATAGAGATAGGGGGCACCATCTTTAGGGGACACCCTGATCTCAAGTTAAAGTTAACAGTCCCCACTCCTCCTGTCATTGCTGGCATCAGGGTATCAGGGCATCAGAGCCTCCCCCCCAATGCAGGCGTCCCCCCCCTCCACTGCCCCCACCTCAATGCAGGCATACCCCCCACTCCACTGCCACCCCCCACATAATGTGAAGCCCCCAGTGGGGATCCCAAAAGGCCTCCCTTGCCTGCTCCTCGCAGTGCCAACCTGCCAGTGCCCACCTGGCAGTGCTTTATGAATATTTAAATCTATTCAAATTGATGGTAATCAGGTTTATGCCCTCGCCAGCAGAGGGGAGGGGGTAGAATTCATTCTGAGATCTCCCCACGCAAATCCCGTTATGGCCCTCTCGTGGGAGTTTGCAGTCATAATGAGATTTACGCCTATGACCCTGAAATTCCTCCTCCCCTGCTATGAAAACATAATTGATTCGATAAAAGTATCTTTAAAGAAATCCAAAGCACCTTAAAATAGTCTGCCCTCCTATCCCTTCTCCAGTCTCTCCTCCCACCTTCCTTCTCTCCTCACTATTCTTTCCATCTGCCTCCGCTTCCCCCTCTATCTCTTTCAAGCATCACCATGCTCAGCGCCTTAGGAAATCAACCAATATGCACAATGTTTGGAGAATTACTTAGCTACCACTTTTAGACATCTATTTAATCTCCTGCCTACACACCCTTGCACGCCTGTTGATTTAAAGTATGTGTTCTGTCAAGTAATGTTTTTATTTAGCTTCAACCCAGTGATTTTTCAATATATTTCCAGGTTTCAAATATATATAATGGTATCACTAGAGAGTTCTCAGAATGTCTGCTGTAACCAGCGAGTCACATGACTCTAATTTACTGTCATTTAAAGTCTGCTGACTTCCCCGAAAATTTCGGGATTTAAGGCTGATTCTCCATAAATGTAATGAGTGATTTAAGGTTTGACTACATAATCAACTAGTGGCATGCTGGATGGCCAGTTTCATCCTCATTTCTAGGAGTTGATTTTGCTCGTTGGCTGATCTTGAGGCCCCGACAACATCTGAATTTGACAAGCCCCCACAATGCCAAACAATTATGCAACCCACCACTCTTTGGCCTCAGGAAGGTCAGTTAGCTGTCTTCATACATGGAGCTAAAAGTGCCTGAAAGTTTATGAAGGATGTGGGAACGTGTCCCTTTGTGGGAGTGGGAGAGGAAGTAGGAGTGGGGTGGGGTGGGGAAGTGGGATGGGAGTGGGGGGAAGTGGGAGGGGAGTGGGGGGGAGTGGAGGGGGGGAAGGGAGATTGGGGGGGAGTGGTGGGGGATTGGGGGGGAGTGGTGGGGGATTGGGGGGGAGTGGGGGGAGTGGGGGTGGGGAGTTATCGGGGGTCACATGTCTGCTCTAACCAGCGAGTAACATGATTCCAATTTACAGTCATTTAAAGACTGCTGACTGTTAGTGTGACTCCAGCGATTGCAAATGGAACTGAATCCAGTAGTCCTGAGGTGGGGTTGAATGACATTCCAGTGGGAATGGGTGAGGTTACCGGCACAAGAGCACCCATGCGAACTGGAAGCTTTTCCTGCTGTCATTTTAGATGAAACTACATCGACTGATGAAGCATCTATTAAAGAATTGCGATGCTCACAACAGATTATCAAATTACCAGACAGACTTACTTACTGACAGACTTTGTTCACTGTCCCCGACCCCTCCTTTTGCTGTGTAATATTGTAAATAATTTAATTGTTATTATCAAACATTCATTCAGAAATTGAAGAGGAAGGGATGGGGTGACGGCCCCGTTGTGGGGGGAGGGAGGGGAGTCGGGAATCACATGACCCATCGGGCCAATTGTGGAGAGGTGACTGTTCGATAGTTGGAATTGACAGTTGGAGTTTGGCGCTCAGCTCCATTCACTGCAGCGGGACTGGAGAATCCCACTGGCCTGAACGGCTGAAGAATCCCGCCCTATGTTTCTGAATGGGATAAACCTACAGTGAAGCTTTTCCTGCAGTTTGATTTGATTTGATTTATTATTGTCACATGTATTAACATACAGTGAAAAGTATTGTTTCTTGTGTGCTATACAGACAGAGCATACTATTCATAGAGAAGGAAACGAGAGAGTGCAGAATGTAGTGTTACAGTCATAGCTAGGGTGTAGAGAAAGATCAACTTAATGCAAAGTAAGTCCATTCAAGAGTCTATCAGCAGCAGGGAAGAAGCTGTCCTTGAGTTGGTTGGTCCATGACTCAGACTTTTGTATCGTTGTCCCGATGGAAGAAGGTGGAAGAGAAAATGTTCGGGTGCGTGAGGTCCTTAATTATGCTGGCTGCTTTGCCAAGGCAGCGGTAAGTGTAGTTTTCTGGAGGATGGGAGAGAACGGGTTATCCTGTAGGACAGAGAAGGCGAAACAAGATGCACAGAAGAGATATCACGACTCCACCAAGGTTGAGAGGGTTATTCAGGTAAACAATTTAGTTTCAATAAGAAATTTCAATGCTGGTCCAAAATGGGTCCCTGGGATGATCGTAGCCAAGGCAGGTCCAGTGTCATAGGTAGTTGACATACAAGGGATGGGGTAGGGTGCTCACCATAACTGTTGAGATGAAAGTAATGGGGTGGACTTTTAAATTGGGATCAGGGTGTGAAACTAATGTTCTACACTGGGAGCCTATTATGGAAAATACTACTGAAACTATCAAAATGAAAATCGGACTGTGTCTGTGAAATTGGTCATAGACGAACGTTATCGTCCAGGATCTGAGAAACATTTCTACCAGCGGCTGCAAAATATTTAATTCCAACTTATCTGTATTTGTAAGTGAGGGTGTAAACATACTTTCTGTGATGCAGTATAGCACTGCTGCCTCACAGTGCCAGGGATCTGGGTTCAATTCCCAGCTTGGGTCACTGTCTGTGTGGAGTCTGCATGTTCTCCCTGTGTCTGCGTGAGTTTCCTCCACGTGCTCCGGTTTCCTCCCACAGTCCGAAAGACGCGCTGGTTAGGTGCATTGGCCGTGCTAAATTCTCCCTCAGTGTACTCGAACAGGCGCCGGAGTGTGGCAACTAGTGTATTTTCACTGTAGCTTCATTGCAATGTTAATGTAAGCCTACTTGTGACTAATAAATAAACTTTTACTTTGTAAAGTTAGCTCAGAATTCCTGATACCTACACATTCAGGGGCCCATTCAATTTTTTTCATATGGACAGAGTAAGGTTGGCTTCTGTTTGCAGTATTTCGGAAACAGCTATTATGTCATTCTGGAGATGGTTAATCCAGTATGTTAAAACAGAATAATCTGTTAACTCTGCGATTTGCACATGCTAATTATTACATCTAGCTATGAAGCTGTTTTGGAAGCTTTTTTTTCTCTCCTTTTCTCTTTTTTGAAGATAGGCCATTGGTGTGTGTGAAACTCGCACACCCTATGGGGCGGTACGGTAGCACAGCGGTTAGCACTGCTGCTTCACAGCTCCAGGGACCTGGGTTCGATTCCCGGCTTGGGTCACTGTCTGTGTGGAGTTTGCACATTCTCCTCGTTTCTGTGTGGGTTTCCTCCGGGTGCTCTGGTTTCCTCCCACAGGGTTAGGTTGATTGGCCATGCTTAAAAATTGCCCTTAGTGTCCTGAGATGCATAGGTTAGAGGGATTAGTGGGTAAATATGTAGGGATATGAGAGTAGGGCCTGGGTGGGATTGTGGTCGGTGCAGACTCGATGAGCCGAATGGCCTCTTTCTGTACTGTCGGGTTTCTATGATGCCTTTTTTTTGCTCGTACAATGGACACAGAGCGTACAAATTTAATTGTGGGATGGCTTGCACCCAATCCGCGTAGGGGTTGGTCCCACTGACTATTTGTGAGGTCCTTTTTCAGGCATCTCAGGTAGGTGCCTCAAAGAGGCCTCAGGCTCTGCTCTCAATTCTGCAGCTGACCCCAAGGCCACTAATTACAGGTACGTTTCTTTTAAGAGAATCCCACCGTAGATGACAGGGTCAATATTTCACATCTGACCAATTCCAACACACCACCCCCGCCTGCCCCAGCACCCCCTCAGCCCAGCCCATTCCAACTCCATTCTGGGCTGCAAAGCAGGAGAGATGTTGCAGTTTTCGGGCAGGTGAGACTGGCAGTGAACATTCATTCCAAGTATGTAGGTGAGGTCCAAGGACCAATTTCTAATAACCCTCAGAGTCCGAAAAAGCATGACAAGGCGAAAAATAATAGTTAATTAATTCTAAAGTTCTATTTGTGGAGTTTTCTTCCCTTCAAAATATATTTTAGTGCTCAATTAGATGAATGATCCCCGCTGTGACCTTTGTTCACTGTAACTCAGGGAAAAGCACACCAGAAGTGTACAAAGATTCCAATTCATTGTCTCTTCAGCCCTCTGACACAAAGCAGGCATGGTGGCACAGTGGTTAGCACTGCTGCCTCACAGCTCCAGGGACCCAGGTTCGATTCCGGCCTCGGGTCACTGTCTGTGTGGAGTTTGCACATTCTCCCTGTGTCTGCGTGGGTTTCCTCCAAGTGCTCCGGTTTCCTCCCACAGTCCAAAGATGTGTGGGTTAGGTTGATTGGCCACGCTAAATTGCCTCTTGGTGTCCTGGGATGTATAGGTTAGAGGAATTAGTGGGGTAGATGTATGGGGTTGTGGGAATAGGGCCTGGGGTGGGATTGTTGTCAGTGCAGACTCGATGGGCCAAATGGCCTCCTTCTGCACTGTAGGGATCCTATGATTCATATTAGTACATTAAAAAGGGCTACTTTCAGGAGAGAAATTCATTACAAAGGGTGAATCTTAATTGACAACCCAAATAGAAATCAAAATCAGTTGAGATCGCAGTTTCAAGAACAAACTAAACCATTGAGAATTGGTGTACAATTCTTCCCGTGCCCATGATACAAAGCTCCACCCCCTTCTCCAAGTCCCACGAAAGCCCGAGTAAGCCTAGGTGCAGAAAAGTCTGTGTCCTCCACCGTCAACGTCACCCTCTGGCAGGGCCGCACCACACCCAGCCGATGGTCACCATGGTGACCTCAAGGCTCAGTGCCAAGGCCGGCCTTTGCAACCCCGCCCATATTGAAATATCCCATAGCAGTAGGGCTAAACTATGGGAGACAGCCCAAGCACCCCACTGTATCCCTGCCATGATACACATGGCATTTAATAAAGTGAAGATCGTTACATTAACCCAACCATTTAAAAAAATTAATTTGTGGGACATGGGCGTCACTGGCTGGCCAACATTTATTGCCCGTCCCTAGTTGCCCTTGAGAAGGTGGTGGTGAGCTGCCTTCTTGAAACCCTGCAGTCCACATCCTGTGGACTGACCCACAATGCCGTTAGGGAGGGAATTCCAGATTTTGACCCAGTGACTGCAAAGGAACGCTGATATATTTCCAAGTCAGGATGGTGAGTGGTTTGGAGGGGAACTTGCAGGTGGTGGTGTTCACATGTAGCTGTTGCCCTTGCCCTTCTAAATGGAAGTGGTTGTGGGTTTGGAAGGTGCTGTCTAAGGATCTTTGGTGAATGTGTGCAGAGCATCTTGTGGATGGTACACACTGCTGCTACTGAGCGTCGGTGGTGGAGGGAGTGGATGTTTGTGGATGTTTTAATCCATGTCTCAAAAATCACATTTTTCCATTGGCAATGTCCATATCATTGTGGTGTGGTTTTGTGAGATAGTTGACAACTTAATGCCAAATCGTGACAAATTGTGACAGTTTTATGCCATGGGGCCCACAGTCACAGGAGAAACCCTTCACCTTGTCCTCCTGGGTTGGAATCAAGAGGAGAAGGGCTTGTGCACTAATCCACTGGGCCACCCAGATTTGCTTTTACAGATTTTTCACATCATCACAAGAGCAGTTTATCAGTGGTGACAAGGTAGAGCAGTGACGAACCAACATTCTGACACTACACCAATGTCCTTCCAGACTCCTTATTAATGCTATACAGTGACCAGGGGCCACAAAGTATATTCATTATCCACTCGGCTAAACCTTTTCTCTCAAGACGCTCGGTTAGGCTAGGCATTATCCATCAAGCACATCAGAGATAAAAATTCTTGTTAACTGCCGTCTGAACTTCCAGCTGACTGCCTTTTAGATTGTTTGGAAAGGACAACGGTGTCACATTACTGTTGTAAGTCACAAATGAAGAGAGGTTTTCTTTTGTCCCTGCATCATTACACATTTTGCCCAATTCACAGAGAACATTTCTTCCAGTTATGCTCATGGTGGAGTTTAAACTTTCTAGGCAGTGAGCTATAAAATCCCATGCTATGGTGTTTGATCATTTTTTAGAATATTTCAAGGGTTTTGTTACGGCATTAACTCGGCTCCCAGCATCCAGAAGCTCTGAGCAATCATTACCTTCTTTTGCTCACTATCCGCTATTCTTTGGAATCATAGAATCCCTGCAGTGCAGAAGGAGGCCATTCAGCCCATTGAACCTGCACCGGCAACAGTCCCACCAAGGCCCTATCCCTGTAACTCTACATATTTACCCTGCTAATCCCCCTACACTAAGGGGCAATTTAGCATGGCCAATCAACCTAATTCTCACATCTTTGGACTGTGGGAGGAAACCCACACAGACATGGGGAGAATATGCAAACTCCATACAGGCAGGGATTGAAGTTGGGTCCCTGGTGCTGTGAAGCAGCAGTGCTAACCACTGTGCCACCACACTCTCAGTGAAGCATTCTCCTCCGCTACCTGTCTCCTTTTTCAATCCTTAGGAGTATATTAACCACCACCTCACAGCCCCACCAACATTTTAACCTGCCTGTAATCAGGCATAGGAAGGCCACCTGCCTCAATGCAACTGGGGCCTTATTTAAATGGCAAGTTCTCATTCCAATGATACCATTGGGATGTGCACACCATTTTAACTTTATAATCCTAATTAAGGGCCATATAAATTCACACCGCAGTTAACATCAACCAAATTCCTAACCACAGGAGGTGAAATTAATTTTATTTCTCATTTTTGAAGATCCTTGAGGGACAGGTGGAAAGTTTTCCTTATCCCGCTATGAGCACCTCAAAGCACATTGGACGGGATTTTCCAGCTATTCCCATTGGCAGGATCCTCCAGTTCAGCCAACCGTTACTCCTCCTTGGTTGGTGGAGGATGTGAAAGGTGGGCAGCACAGTGGTTAGCACTGCTATCTCACAGCACCAGGGACCCGGGTTCAATTCCGGCCTCGGGTGACTGTTTGTGTGGAGTTTGTACGTTCTCCCCATGTCTGCGTGGGTTTCCTCCAGTTTCCTCCCATAGTCCAAAGATGTGTGGGTTAGGTTGACTGGCCATAATAAATTAACCATAGTGTCGGGGGGATTAGCAGCGTAAATATGAGGGGTTATGGGAATGGGTCCTGGGTGGGATTGCGGTCGGTGCAGACTTGATGGGCTGAATGGCCTCCTTCTGCACAGTAGGGATTCTATGATGATCTTATAGAACAAAGCAAAGTGGAGATGACTGGAGCCGAGCGATCCTTACCTTCCTCCTCCACTGGAATCTCCAGGAATTATAGATTACTGTTCTGGACACTGCTGTGATCGAGTCCGGGAGAAAAATCATCAGGTATTTCAGAAAAGACAGGGGGGCACGGTGGCACAGTGGTTAGCACTGCTACTTCACAGTGCCAGGGACCCGGGTTCGATTCCCGGATTGGGTCACTGTCTGTGTGGAGTTTGCACGTTCTCCCCGTGTCTGCGTGGTTTCATCCGGGTGCTCCGGTTTCCTCCCACATGCTGAAAGACGTGCTGGTTAGGTGCATTGACTCGAACAGGCGCCAGACTGTGGCGACTGGGGGAATTTCACAGTAACTTCATTGCAATGTTAGTGTAAGCCTTACTGGTGACATTAATAAATAAACTTTACTTTTTAACTCATTTGATGCCACTTGTACATTAATTATAAAGATGATGGGAGATTGAGGGATAGGATATTTTATTGTGTGGGGCTATTGGAGGCGGGAGCTTGTATGCCAAATCTTCCCAAATATGCCCGATGAGAGTTGGCAAAATCTCACTGATTAACTGAGCAGAAGATGGAGTTGGCGGGGTGATTGGGAGTGTGCCTGACGGAGAGAGAGAGGAAGAGTTGAGTTACTGACCCTATTGCATATGCAATCAGTCTCACCATGAACAGAGTGATGTATAATGCTGAAGTTTCATGGTATTACTAAAACGGTTGAAGTGTAGCAAGATATAAATGTGTCTGTACATTGTGCCCACGGGCTTCTGGTAACACTTTTATAGATACAACCAAGCTGTGCTGTAACTAAAGGGAGTTTGATTGCTATAGTTCACATAAACCTATTGAAAACACAAAAATCAATTAGCTTAAAGCCCCAGGGTGCTATTAGAAGACTTTCTTTGTGTTACTGGAAGAATTTTACCTTGTGCCCTCTTTCTTTCCTGTTCTTGCTCTTGCCTTTGTCAAATGCTGCAGCATTGTTTAAGTAGACAGGGTGGTGATTTATTTGCCAGTTTCTGCTAATACTCCTCTATAATAACCTAGCGTTAAAAGGGTGCTTAGGATAGAGTCATAGAATTATAGACTTCCTACAGTACAGAAGGAGGACATTTGGCTCATCGAATCCGTACTGACCACAATCCCACCCAGGCTCTATTCCCACAATCCCACACATTTACCCTGCTAATCTCCCTGACACTAGGGTCAATTTTAGCACGGCCAATCAACCTAAGCCGCACATCTTTGACTCGCTATCAGTTCCCCTTGTCTATGTTAAAGCCCTTGACAACTTCTCATCAACTCATGACTAAGAACAGAGGTTCGCCATACTGGCATTCATACACATGATTCAATTCGTTACGTGGTCTCAGCAGATACTAAATGGTGGCTCTCTGACTAGAATCCTGTGCCACTATGTCACTCCAAAACTTTTAACATTGTTCCTTTCTTCACTCTTAATCAATTAGACCACATGAACATAAGAAATACGAACAGAAATAAGTCATTTGGCCCTTCAAGACTGCTTGATGATTCAACAAGACGAGAGCTCAACTTCACCTTCCCACACTATCCCCATATCCTTTAATTTACTTAAGTGCTCAAAACACAATTTACCTTCATCTTGAATATACTCAATGACTAACCATCAACAGCTTGCAGAGGCAGAGACCTCTAAAGATTCACAACTCTTTAAATGGAATGATTTCTCCTCATCTCAGTCCAAAATGGCTGACACCATATCCCAAGACTGCAACCCTATGTTCTCGATTCCCCAGCCACACCCAGGTTGGCATCCAGGTTGATAGGGTTGTTAAGAAGGCGTACGGAGTGTTAGCTTTTATTGGTAGAGGGATTGAGTTTCGGAGCCAGGAGGTCATGTTGCAGCTGTACAAAACTCTGGTGCGGCCGCACTTGGAGTATTGCATACAGTTCTGGTCGCCGCATTATAGGAAGGATGTGGAAGCATTGGAAAGGGTGCAGAGGAGATTTACTAGGATGTTGCCTGGTATGGTGGGGAGGTCTTATGAGGAAAGGCTGGGGGACTTGAGGTTGTTTTCATTAGAGAGAAGAAGGTGACTTAACAGAGGCATTCAAGATGATCAGAGGATTAGATAGGGTGGATAGTGAGAGCCTTTTTCCTCGGATGGTGATAGCTGGCAGGAGGGGACATAGCTTTAAATTGAGGGGTGATAGATACAGGACAGATGTCAGAGGTAAGTTCTTCACTCAGAGAGTAGTAAGGGCATGGAATGCCCTGCTTGCAGCAGTAGTGGACTCGCCAACATTAAGGGGATTTAACTGGTCATTGGATAAACATATGGATGATATTGGAATAGTGTAGGTTAGATGGGCTTTAGATTGGTTTCACTGGTCAGTGCAACATCGAGGGCCGAAGAGCCTGTACTGCGCTGTAATGTTCTATGTTCTATGTTCTACAGGCAACATTTTCCCACCACTTACCCTGACCAACTCTAAGAATTTTAGATTTTAAATCAGATCACCTCTTATTCTAAACTCCCAGGAACAAAGGCCTAATCTACTTAATCTCACCTCAATCCCCTGCCCCAGGAATCAGTCTAGTAAAGCTTCATTGCACTCTCTCATGGGCAAGTATGACTTCTTTAGTAAAGGACATCTAAACTGCAGACAGTAGTTCAGGTGCAGCCTCAGCTGTGCCCTGTATAATCGTAGCCTGACTTCTTTGCTCTTTCGCTCCAATCCATAGGAACAAAAATGAACATACCACTTGCCTTCCTAATTGTGCACTATGCTGACATGTTATCTTTCTCTGACTCACGTACAAGTACACCCAGGTCCCGACATTTCCTAATGTTTTTTCTATTTCTCTTACCAGGGGTAGCACAGTGGTTAGCACTGCTGCCTCACAGTGCCAGGAACCCAGGTTCGATTCTTGGCTTGGGTGACTGTCTGTGTGGAGTCTACACATTCTCCCTATGTCTGCGTGGGTTTCCTCCGGGTGCTCCAGTTTCCTCCCACAGTCCAAAAGACGTGCTGGTTAGGTGCAATGGCCATGCTAAATTCTCCCTCAGTGCTCATCATAACCCTTAATTCCTTTACTGTTCGAAACCTATCTATATTTGCCTTAAAAACATTCAACGAGGTCGCCTCAACTGCTTCACTGGGCAGGGAATTCCACAGATTCACAACCCTTTGGGTGAAGAAGTTCCTCCTCAATGCAGCCCTAAATCTGTTCTTCCTTATTTTGAGGCTATGACCCCGAGTTCTAGTTTCACCCACCAGTGGAAACAATCTTCTATCTTACCTATTCCCTTCATAATCTTATGTGTTTCTATAAGATCCCCTCATTCTTCTAAATTCCACTGAGTATCGTCCCAATCTACTCAGTCTCTCCTCATAAGCCAACCGTCTCAACTCCGCAATCAACTTTATGAATCTCCTCTGCTTCCCCTCCAGTGCCAGTATATCCTTTCTCAAGTAAGGAGACCAAAACTGTACACAGTACTCCAGGTGTGGCGTCACCAGCACCTTATACAGCTGCAACATAACCTCACTGTTTTTAAACTCCATCCCTCTAGCAATGAAGGACAAAATTCCATTTGCCTTCTTAATTACCTGCTGCACCTGCAAACCAACTATTTGTGATTCATGCATAAGGACACCCAGGTCCCTCTGCACAGCAGCATGCTGCAATTTTTTACCATTTAAATAATAGTCCATTTTGCTGTTATTCCTATCAAAATGGATGATCTCACATTTTCCAACATTGTACTCCCACTGCCAGACCCTCGCCCACTCACAGACTATCTATATTCCTTTGCAGGCTTTCAGCGTCCTCTGCACACTTTGCTCTACCACTCATCTTAGTGTCATCTGCGAACTTTGACACACCACACTTGGTCCCCAACTCCAAATCATCTATATAAATTGTAAACAATTACAGTCCCAACACTGATCCTTGAGGCACACCACTAGTCACTGATTGCCAACCAGAAAAACACACATTTACCCCCATTCTTTACAGTCTATTAGTTAACAAATCCTCTATCCATGCTAATACATTAACCGTAACACTGTGCAACTCTATCTTATGCAGCAGCCTTTTGTGTGGCACCCTGTTGAATGCCTTCTGGAAATCCAGATACACCACACCCACGGGTTCCCCGTTATCCACGACCTGGTGTAATGTTCTCAAAGAATTCTAGTAAATTAGTTTAACATGACCTGCCTTTCATGAACCCATGATGTGTCTTCCCAATGGGACAATTTCTGTCCAGATGCCTCGTTATTTCTTCCTTAATGATTCCCATAGTTTGACCCCCCACCCCACACTTGCTAAGTTAAAGTTCCAATACTGGTGCCAATGCCCCTTGAAATGGAACCCCTCATTCCCGCACCACTCCTTTAGCTACATGTTTACTTCCCTAATTTTCTCATCCCTATGCCAATTTGCATGTGGCACGGGTGGTAATCCAGAGATTATAACCCTTGAGGACCTGTTCTTTAATTTAGCTCCTAGTGGCTGAAAGTCCCCAAAACGTCCTCTTCCCTAGTCTTGCCTATGCTGTTTGTCCCAACGTGGATCACAACAACTGGATCCTCCCCCTCCCACTCCAACATCCTTTCAAGCTGGTCAGAGACGTCCCTCACCCTGGCACTGGGCAGGCAACATATCATGCGGGACTCACAATCCGGCTTGCAAAGGAATCCCCTAAAGTTACCACTTGTCTTTTTTGCTCTCCCCTCTTGAATGGCCTCTTGAAACACGGTGTAGTGGTTGGCTAGCTCAGCCTCCCTCCAGCCTTTTTCCTCATCACACACAGGGAACAAGTACCTCGTAACTGTTGGGACAAAATCAAGAGCTGAGGCTCCTCCATTCCTGAATTCAGGATCCCTCTACCTGCCTCATTTGCAATCACACCCTGCTGTCCCTGACCACTGACAAAATTAGAGGTACTTAATCTACTGGGTGTGACCGCCTCCTGAAACAAAGTGTCCAGGTAACTGTCCCCCTCCCATTTAGAGTGTGGAGCGAGTAAGACCGCAATAAATACCTGTGTTCCCTGTGGCGTGAGTTCTTAAAGATACTCCTCGGTACTAAAGAATTTAACAGGAGCCAACAGAGAAATGAAAAATGGCTGTGCACAGAACATCAGAAAATGATCTAATTCACCAACTCAACTTTTTCTTGCTCCTACTAAACTATCTGAAAACACATATAACAGCCAGCTGCCTTCCGCAAAGAGTGCAGAGATCTTACAAAAGAAAACAGAACCTGCATCTATATAGAACTGGCCTCAGGATCACAAACACTGCTTTACAAATGTTTAATATTTTTGAAATGGAGTCACTGTTGCAATTTACTGTTGCCACGTGAATGCTGTTTGCCAATTTGCACACAGCAATGTGACAATGAACAGATAATTATTTTAGTGAGGTTTTGTTGAGAGAAAATATTGGCCACGTCACAAGGGAGAATTTTCCTGCTATGCCTCTTGGGGCCTCAGTTTAACATCCCATCAGAGAGACTGGTCCTTAGTGCAGCATTCCCTCAGCGATGTGTCAACCTAGCTTTTATCCTCCATCTTTAGAGTGAGATCATAGAATCCCTACAATGCAGAGGGAGGTCATTCAGCCAATCGAATCTGCACCAACTCTCCAACAGAGCGTCTCACCAGACTTAATCCCATCCTATCCCCGTAACCTCACGCATTTACCCCGCAAATCCCCCTAACCTACACATCTTTGTACACTCAGGGACAATTTAGCATGGTCAATCCACCTAACCTGCACATCTTTGTACACTCAGGGACAATTTAGCATGGTCAATCCACCTAACCTGCACATCTTTGGAGTGTGGGAGGAAACCGGAGCACCTGAAAGAAACCCACACAGGCATGGGGAGAACGTGCAAAGTCCACATAGACAGTCACCTGAGGCCGGAATTGAGCCCTGGTCCCTGGCGCTGTGAAGCAGCAGCACTAACCACTGTGCCGGTTAGATTGGAACCCATAACGTTCTAATTCAGAAGAGTAGTAATTTCTTTGATGGGTGTTGTAAACAGTATGTGAGATCATTATTTTGAGAAGTGCATGTACTCCTAAATATTTATTATTGATATGCCTTATCGCACAGATGAAAACATATTGTAGGCTCGAATGAAATGGCTTGTAATGATTCTAAGTCAATGCACCGCAGGGGGTAACATCTGCTTTGCATGGGATAAACATGGAGAGCAGAAACATTGCAGTGACATTTTATTAGCTTGGGTTCTGGGTTCCATTTCATTCTTGGGAAAGGATGTCCCAGAGGCTTTCAATTCTTAAAGCTCTGTCAAAACACTGTTTTAGTTTCCAACCTATGTCAAAAAAATAATGTCGCGTCTCAAAGAAAGATGTTAATAAGTGACATTTCTCTTGTGTGGAAAAGGTTGTAAATACCACTTGATTGCACTGCTGGTGAATTATTCAGCGTGTTTAATAACCCTCAAAGCTTATCATTCCTTTAGCCTGCCTCTTCCATCCTTCTTTAATTAACTATCAACGTCGCATTGATGCGTCTGACAGCTTCATCACAATTATTATGCTAATACTTCAGCTAACTTTATTGTGTTGAATTACGAGGCACTGCACATTTTCCCTGGTGCTTTTGAGCTACCGGGAGAAACCTCCCTGTCGTTTCCAGTCGGGTTGGATAATGCACTGTTCAGGCTGGCAACTCACTTCTACAGTCACCGCGCTCTGTCAAACGAAGCACACGCTGTTTATGATTTCAGAGGCTGTGGCTGTTAACAAGGCTCCGCGTTTTGCTAATGATCAAACTCATCGCAGAGAGCTTTATTGCCACTGTCGGAGCCACTTGCTGTCTCAGCAGTAACGCACAACCGCTGCACAGAATACATAATCTTTGATGTACATCTGTTTCTGCATATTAATCCGAATGCACCAAATAAACGAGGGGAGAGAGGAGGCCAGAACAACAATCTTTTCTGCACATTTTCGGTCTATTTGCCTGATGTACAAGCTGCAGCAGAGCTGGGAGGTTGGACAAGAATTTAATCCTGATTCAAAGCATTGGCGAGTTCGCATTGCCGGTTTCATCAAGTCGCCTTGTGGCCATGTCAGTAAAAAAAAAAGTTTATTTATTAGTGTCACAAGTAGGTTTAGATTAACACTGCAATGAAGTTACTGTGAAAATCCCCGAGTTGCCACACTCCAGCACCTGTTCAGGTACACTGAGGGAGAATTTAGCATGGCCAAAGTTTATTTATTGGTGTCACAAGTAGGCTTAGGTTAACACTGCAATGAAGTTACTGTGAAAATCCCCGAGTTGCCACACTCCAGCACCTGTTCAGGTACACTGAGGGAGAATTTAGCATGGCCAAAGTTTATTTACTGGTGTCACAAGTAGGCTTAGATTAACACTGCAATGAAGTTACTGTGAAAATCCCCAAGTCACCACACCCCTGTTCGGGTACACTGAGGGAGAATTTAGCATGACCAATGCACCTAACAAGCCTGTCTTTCAGACTGTGGCAGGAAACCGGAGCACCCGGAGGAAACCCACGCAGACACGGGGCGAATGTGCAGACTCCACACAGACTGTGACCGAAGCCAGGAATCGAACCCAGATCCCTGGTGCTGTAAAGCAGCAGTGCTCACCACTGTGCCACCATGACGACCCACAGTGCGGTTAACATTTAGTACAAGTGACTTGATAATTCTCTAAATTCCCCTTTGTTGTTTCCTTTCAATATCACTGTCATCTTGATTTAGTGTCTTTTACTCGAGTGCAGTGATCTCTTTGAAAGCTCTCAATCTGTCAGGTAGAGAGCCCAATGATCACTGATAACTCAACAAAAGAATAATGGAAGTACCCTCACTAAAGTGTGACACCGTGTCTCCTATTGTGCTTATGGAACTGCTTACAGCTGCAAGGACAACAACCAGAACATTTATTTTTGAAAGAAACAACGGCAAGATGATCATGTACAGCTTTGAGAAACATCTGATAAATTGTATATATACACAGATATATATGTGAACGAGCAGCTTGAGATGAAACAGAGTTAAAGCATGAATATACATTGGGCAGAATTCCAGTGGGTTTAATAGTAGGCGGACGGGGTGGGACGCTGTGGGAGTCAGAAAATCTGTGTCCCACCAGTGTAAAATGATGGCGGGAACATACACTCCCTCCTATCATGGTTGCCCTTTAATGGGATGCAGAAGAAAGCCTGACCAGAATAGTCCTCCCCCATGCCCAATTATCCAGCGGGATTCACGCCGGTCCAGAACACATCTGGACCAAAATGCCGTGCACAGGTCTGGCCGTACCTGCCTGGGGCAGTCTGTGGAGATCAGGATGGAGGCCTCCAGTGATAATGGACCTGGAACACCACGGGAAACGGTGGGTGGTGCAGCAACCATGCGCATCCTCCAACTGCGGCAGCTTCCAGGAGGAAGAATCTTCAAGCTGCAAGTGGACAGCTGCAGGCAGTACTGTTAGATGGCCATGGTCTGGATGGGGGATGGAATTAGATGGGGAGGAGAGGAATGAAGTGGTATGGTGGGTATGGAGGCCTAGATGGGGACAGGGGAGGTTGTGGCTGGTAGGAAAGAGAGGGATGCTGCGGGAATCATGGCATGGGTGGTGTGTAGGTGTGAACAGGCAATGGGGCGGGCACAGGGTTCAGAGAGAGGGTCTATGGTGTCAACTGCTGAGTCCTGGGGGGCTTACCATGGGAATTGTTGGTAAGAAGTGATACGGTACTTCAGTGAACTCGTACTTCATTCATTTCAAGAGACCAGATGAATTTTTGGAGTTTTAAATCGGCCTTTATTCACATTATAACGTGGAAGTCTGCCTTCCAAAAGGTGGCGTACAGACTTCCTGAGTAATGCACGGCATGAGCATTTATACCTTTAGTTATTTTACAAGTAATTTGCATATATCAATCACATGTATACATTTGTTCAATCCAATTAGAGCTAATAGTTCGAATTACTTCACTAAGTCAGGTGAATATAGTTAACCAGTTACAGCCTCTATATGCTGTCTAATTATAATGATAAATGGAACATGCCTACAGTGGCTGCACCAGCTAAGCATCTCCACCTGCTGTTCCGGCTACCTTGTAGTTACCAGAATTCTCACCCTCTTGTACCATGGTCAACTTGTATGTGCAGCCCATCTGTAAGTGTGGGCACTGCACTGAAACATCTTCACAGCAGCTTCCCAGGGAACTGTGCTCTACTTAATTCCCAGGGAAACTCTGCTGCTCTCAGTGATTTTAGTGATGTTAACCCTTTCAAGAAGGGATAGTGAAGGTTTGAGGGGATAGTGGGAGCCAGTAGGGTGGGAGGGTGAGGGGTCCATGATCACGTGTGAAGAGGCACTGAGGGTTTTGGAGGGGATACAGAGGAATAAGTGGGTTCTGAAGATCGGCAGAATGAGTGAAGCGGATCTATTGTCATGGGGGTTGGCTCCTCGGGAAGGCACAGGACATAGATATTCACCTGCACAGGATAGAGGTTAATGGGGGAGGGTTGAAAGATAACTATGGGAAGGTTAAATGTTACACCAGGGGGATCAATAGTTATTGTGGGGTGGGGGTGTGAGCCACAGGGGGAGGGTGAAGGTATTTGACTAAACATCAGGCATCCAAACAATCATGGCTGCTCACAACTATGTCAAGCCTCTTGGTTGAGATCTCTAGACGCTGCATGGGAGTTGGGTAAGTGGGAGTGAGCAGAGTGGCTGGTCAGCTCAACTGGACAAATGAAGGGGAATCCCAGCACGTAGTACTGACAATGGCTTGGGCATTGGGAGAGATAAGCATGTATGGGAGACAACTGGCACATGGCTCACAGGGCCTCCCTGCATGACCCTGGGGAACATTGACCCAGACTAGGGGGTCCTGCTGAAGATAGTTGTGGAAAGGATGTGGGAGGAGGGGCGGACTCTACACATAGCCTTAGGACTACATCACAAATAAACCACATCAGACCACATTAAAGTGCACGTGTACTATATTTACAAAAGTATCATGAAGTTAACAATCATAGTACAACTGTACAATTATATGTGAAATCAAAACTTCTTTATCCTTTATTCCCTACCACTCCTTCTGGGTGCTGCCCCAACATCCACAGCAGGGTTGAGGGCAGCCTGCTGGTCAGTTTGCCCTGTTGTCTTGCATGACCTTGGTGGGCATCCTCTGTGGATCCGAGGCCTGGAGGACCCCAGCTTACTTTGGCTGCCCCGCTGTGAGGCAGCTACTCCCTTCTGCGGTCACAGAGGATGAAGACAAGGAGAATTCTGAAGGACCAAAATACGCTTAGAGTCCTGAATGGAGGTCCCAGGGGTAGCCGTTCCTTCTCCCTTTGAGTGCCCGAGGCCCTTGCCTGGCCACTTGAAGAGAAGGGGCAGCTGGAAGGAGGGCGAGGTGCCCGATTCTCCCCTCCCATAGTCACAGCAAGATCTCACCCATGGCTACAGCAGTGCAGTGCAGGTCTTCCCACAACTCCGACAGAAACTGGGAGTTCTGCTGGACCGTTTGCCATCCTCCCCATGGAGACCTCCATGTGCACACAGGTTGGAACTATTTCATCAGAGAATAGGCAGACAGATGCCTCCACCTCACCTGTCACTCTGTTGTGGGTCTCTGACACCTCTGCCTGTTGTTCCTCCTGCCCCTTGCAACTTCCTCCACAACTCGGGCAAGGCCATTTCCAGAGGTTCGTTGTCTGTCTTGGATGTTGAAGATGCCTCTTCCCCAGCAATCCTCTGAGTTTTGGTGAGCTTGGCTGACACTCCTGCTACAGACACATGTCCGTGCGGTGGCCACTAGAAAGTGGGACCCTGCCTGAGCTAGATCTAGTATTCACCCAGGTGTGTGTCTCTGCACTGGTGGAGGGTGTAGGTGGCTACTCTACCGGTGCACTTTCTTCTCTTCTCCAATGTCCTCGGTCCTCTGTGGGCTGGAGATTCTGCTGGACAGTTTATTTATTTATTAGTCACAAGTTGGCTTACATTAACACTGCAATGAAGTTACTGTGAAAATCCCCTAGTTGCCACACTCCGGCACCTGTTCGGGTACACTGAGGAGAATTTAGCATGGCCAATGCACCTAACTAGCACGGCTTTCGGACTGTGGGAGGAAACCGGAGCACCCGGAGGAAACCCATGCAGACACGGCGAGAACATGCAGACTCCCCTGCAGCCTCAACTTTTAGACTGGCGGGAGAAGGTGGAATGGGAACTGAGAAAAAACATTTCCCTACCTCGGGCAGGAAGCGGGGCAGGGTTGCCTCAATCAGAAGGCCCCTCATACTAGGGATGGGTGGCAAAGTGGCACAGTGGTTAGCACTACTGCCTCACAGTGCCAGGAACCCGGGTTCAATTCTGGCCTTGGGTCACTGTCTGTGTGCAGTCTGCACATTTTCCTCGTGTTTGCGTAGGTTTCCTCTGGGTGCTCCGGTTTCCTCCCACATTCCAAAGATGTGCAGGTTGGATTGATTGGCCATGCTAAATTGCCCCTTAGTGTCAGGAGGATTAGCAGGTAAAGATGTGGGGTTACGGGGATAGGGTCTGGATGGGATTGTTGTTGGTGCAGACTCGATGGGCCAAATGGCCTCCTTCTGCTCTGTAGGGATTCTATGAAAACATAAAACCTTGGAGCTCCAGTCCTCCCTCCCCCAGGGCATACCCCCTCATGCCCCTCCCAACCCCCAAGTGTGTCCCCTACCCTCCCGCGCCCTCAGGACTCCCGGGACTTACCTTTCCAAAGGTCCCAGGGCTTAGTTCCAGGCAGAGCGTGGCAGTACCACTTCTGGCCACTACAGTGCTGTGCCTGGCTCGGTTGGAGAATACTAACTAATCTGATTGGCCGATAGCTGTCACAGGCAGGACTTCCTTCCAAGGGCTTGATCGCTTGCCATCCTTAAAATCCGACCCCAGGTTCCTACCGCTGCCACAAGACTTAGTCCCAGAATGGAAAATTCTACCTAATTTGTGCGGCACGATGAGTTTCCTCCAGGTGCTGTGGTCGATGCAGACCCGGTGGGCTGAATGGCCTCTTTCTGCACTGAGGGGATTTTCTGATTCTATGTATAGAATTTCCTCAGAATATCCACAAAGCACTTTGTAGACAGTCAGGTACCTTTTGAATTGTTGTAATTTAGGTAAATAAGGCTTTCATTTGCACTCAGTAAGATCCCACAAACAGCAATTACACAAATATTCCTCCGGGTGCTCCGGTTTCCTCCCACAGTCTGAAAGACGTGCTGGTTAGATGGTAAATTCTCCCTCAGTGTACCCGAACAGGCGCCGGAGTGTGGCAACTAGGGAATTTTCACAGTAACTTCATTGCAGTGTTAATGTAAGCCTACTTGCGTCTAATAAATAAACTTTACTTTACTTTTAATCTGTTGCTTAAATGCAACATTAGCCAGGATACTGGGGAATTCTCTTGCTCCTGTGCAAATAACATTGTGGGGTCCTTTATATCCAATCGAGAGGATGGACATATCTCAGTTTAACATCTAATCCCAAAGCCAGCACCGTTGACATTGCAGCATTCCCTCAATACTGGAATGCCAACTTAGATTACAAGCTCATATAAAAATAGAAAATAGGAGCGGGAGGAGGCCAATCAGCCCTTTGAGCCCACTCCACCATTCAGTATGATCATGGCTGATCATCCAACTCAATAGCCTGATGCTGCTTTCCCTCCATATCCCCATCGCCTCAAGTGCTATACTCAACTGCTTCTTGAAAACATCCAATGGTTTGGCCTCAATACTTTCTGTGGTAGTGAATTCCACAGGCTGATCACTGTCTAGGTGAAGAAATTTCTCCTCACTCCAAAGATGTGCGGGTTAGGTTGATTGGCCAGGTTAAAAATTGCCCCTTAGAATCCTAAAATGCGTAGGTTAGAGGGATTAGCGGGTAAATATGTGGGGGTAGGGCCTGGGTGGGATTGTGGTCGGTGCAGACTCGATGGGCCGAATGGCCTCCTTCTGCACTGTAGGGTTTCTATGATTTCTATGATGATTTCATCTCAGTCCTAAAATGTCTACCCTGTATCCTCAGACTATGACCCCTGATTCTGGACTCCCCCACCATCGGGCACATCCTTCTTGCGCCTACTCTGTCTAGTCCTGTTAGAATGTTATAGGTTTGAAAATAGCTCAAATCAGGGTTGTGGTTGGGGAGAGGGGTAGGGGGAGCATGTGTTGGCAGTGCGGGGAATTGAACCCAGCATTGGGTTCAGTATTGAGGGAATGCTGCAATGTCAATGGTGTTGGCTTTGGGATAAGATATAGATAGAGGGAAATACTGAGAGAAAAACAAAACCCAAACGAGAAATAAAGAGGATTCTTCCTTCTAAACACACCATAATAAATGGAACATGTTAGCGTCTGTTTAATAGCTGGATTGAAGCAGAGAGAAGCAGTGCAAGTTGCCATGGGGCTCCCGTGGAATGTCGGCTCAGTTTCATTTATAATTCAAATTAAGCAATGAGAAAGTAAAATGTGAATAAAAAATCATTTTACACCAAACTTGTGAAATGTCCGACTACCTTGAGATGAACCTGCTTGTGCTTGCTTGTGTTTTGTACATGTTGCTTTTGTGAGGAGTCTTCAACAAGACAGAGTTGGAATAATAGGAACATCTTTGTTGCAATCTTTCACACCAAATGATGAGCTAATGCCACATTCCACATAAAACAAATTGGAAAGCAGATTAGACATATGGTGAGCTTCTCTGGAGCCAGTTCAGTTTGGAAATTGCTTGATATCATCCAATTAAACTAAAACTGCAACAGTAAATCTCCCTGTCACTTGCAAATGGTATTAGAATTAAATGATAAACAACAGGGGTAATATTCTCCATAAAGAAGGAAGGACAAAGGGCCGACTTGGCACAATATACAGAATAAGCTGTAAGGTCACGCTATCACAAGGGTAACCAAAGCTAGTTTATCATTGGGGGAATGTTCCCTCCCTCCCTCCACGGGAATCGTAGCAGGTGGGGGGGGGGAGGGGGGTGCTGACATACAAGGTCTATTGACCTTGGCGGGATTTTCTGATTTTGGGGTGAACACGGTGAGAAAATCCCGCCCATTATGTCTAAAATGCTCCATAACTTTGCCCCTACTTCTCCGTCACAGTGATGGGCAATCTGGGCTAGTGAGTGGGCCGCACAGGTGGCCCTCCTTCATCTCAGTGAGCCACAAGATTGAAATCAGCCTTATTCACTAACCATGACCCCATGAATAAGATTAAACACCTTTAATGCATGCTGAATATTTCATAATGAATTATGGAAAATGTTTAATCATTTATATATTAATAGAACTATCATCAATTTCAAATGGCATCAACAAAGCAAATGTTTACACTTTGGATGCAAAGGCAGCGCACGGCTCTCACAGTCAATGTTACGTGAAATCAGCTCGCACCTCACTTCACTTGCCCTTGCTTAACGTGCGTACCACTTCAGTCACACCGGAAGGAAAAACTACATGGATGGAAATCAGTGGAATGTGACAACCCTGCGCATGGGCAACAAAGGTCAACAAAATGTCTTGTGGGCTGCATTCAGAACCCTGATGGGCCGTAGGTGGACCCCGGGCTATAGGTTGCCCACCACTGATCTCTAGCTATACAATCCTCAAATCTCTATTTACCTACAAATATAGCTTCTTGTGAATCTCCCACTTTAGAACCATAGAAAACCATAGAACCATAGAACCATAGAAATTTACAGCTCAGAAACAGGCCTTTTGGCCCTTCTTGTCTGTGCCGAACCATTTTATGCCTAGTCCCACTGACCTGCACTTGGACCATATCCCTCCACACCCCTCTCATCCATGAACCTGTCCAAGTTTTTCTTAAATGTTAAAAGTGACCCCGCATTTACCACTTTATCCGGCAGCTCATTCCACACTCCCACCACTCTCTGCGTGAAGAAGCCCCCCCTAATATTCCCTTTAAACTTTTCTCCTTTCACCCTTAACCCATGCCCTCTGGTTTTTTTCTCCCCTAGCCTCAGCGGAAAAAGCCTGCTTACATTCACTCTATACCCATCAAAATCTTATACACCTCTATCAAATCTCCCCTCAATCTTCTACGCTCCAGGGAATAAAGTCCCAACCTATTCAATCTCTCTCTGTAACTCAGCTTCTCAAGTCCCGGCAACATCCTTGTGAATCTTCTCTGCACTCTTTCAATCTTATTTACATCCTTCCTGTAACTAGGTGACCAAAACTGTACACAATACTCCAAATTCGGCCTCACCAATGCCTTATATAACCTTACCATAACACTCCAACTTTTATACTCGATACTCCGATTTATAAAGGCCAATGTACCAAAGGCACTCTTTACGACCCTATCCACCTGTGACGTCACTTTTAGGGAATTCATTACAATCCAAATACATTACAATCCAAGTATATTACAATCCAAATACATTATAATCTAAACACATTACAATCCAAATACATTATAAATTACAATCCAAATACATTATAATACAAATACATTACAATCCAAATACATCACAATCCAAATACATTATAAGTTACAATCCAAATACATTACAATCCAAATACATTATAAATTACAATCGAAACAGATCATAATTTCACAATGATAAATTATTAAAACAACAAGCTGATATAATGTCAACAGTAAATATACCGTCCTTAATACAGCAGCAAACAACCTCCCTTCCAATGAAAATAGAATATATTGTAAGTTAAGTTACCTGTCACTTTTTGGGGTTTTGACTTCTAGGGTTTCTGCTTCTGGGGTAATGATTTCCGGGGTCTTGCCATTCCAGGACGTCACTTTCTAGAGTTTTGCTTTCTAGAACACACAAGTCCCAACCGGAACAGTAGTCCTCATACAAGCCCCAATCTCTCTTTACCAACTGCAGTGAAACTGGATACTCACAAGTAGGCTGTGTCATTCAATCGATTTCCATCTCGTCGCCAGTGTTATATATTTTGTGTGGCCAGAGACTGGAATTAATAAGAGAGGCTTCAGACCTTGTTTGGAACAAGGAAGGTATTTATTAAATAGAGAAACTTAGTTACAGGAGGTTTATGCAGTATGAAGACTGCCCTGGGGCACAGCCCCAGTTCTACATGTTTACTCCATGCTTCCAGAAGATCCTCAATCGGAATAACAGCTCTGCCGAGCCTTTCCGGTATCTGCCTTATAAAGGTGCTTATGTGACAAGTTCCACCTGGACAGGCCATTGCCTGTTGCCAAGGGAACTTGTATTCAATGAGCCCCACAGGGAGTTCAATTGGAGATTCTCCATGGGGGTTATCCCAGCAGGCCAGCCTTTTGAGGGTGCGGGAGACCCGTGCGACCGCCCTTTAATCCCTGAGCCACCTATTATTCGCAGTGGGCTCAGGGATAATGGGTGTCAATCGGTTCATTGACTGGGAGTCCCATAAAGCAGTCCCTTCCGCCCTCCAGTTTAGTTGAGGGGGGGGTACGGGTGTGCAGATCAGTGGTGTTCCGTTGCTGGGTGACAGGCTCGGGACCTCTCCCACCATTAGCACCACAGTTCAAACCCCAATGATCTCCATAAAATCCAGCCCTTTGTCTCTGAAAAGAGAGAGTGAGATAAAACTGTCTCCAGCAACCTGATCAGCATGCTGTAAGTTATCAAATGCTACTTATACCTCTCATATCTCTTATCTACTTATATCTCTTATACCTTAGATGCTACTTATAACTCTCACCATTTGGCCTGGGCTTGCAAAATCTTACTAACTGTCTTGACTTGAGATAATTCACACCTCTTTAACCTGTGATCATCCCTCTCTCCACTCGCACTGTCTGTACTTGTAAAGACTTGATTATCTGTAAAGACTCGCATTCCACAATTATCTTGCAATTGTGTCTTTGCCTGTATATGCCCTGTTTGTGAAACCTACCTCTCCACTCACCTGATGAAGGAGCAGCGCTCCGAAAGCTCGTGATTCCAAATAATCCTGTTGGACTTTAACCTGGTGTTGTGAGACTTCTTACTGTGCCCACCCCAGTCCAACACTGGCATCGCCACTTTATCACTTATATCTCAAGCAGCAACCTGAAATGATGCATAAAGGTTCAGAACCACAGTCACCTTGATGACCACAGGCGATGCTGTCCGAACTCTGCTTTGAACCTGCAGTTGAGGCTTCAGCAGTCCCCAGATTCCCATCACAATTCTTTAACAAAGCAGAGACGTCTTAGGCATTAATCTCCATTGAAATTCAGGAGAGCAGAGTTGCTCCCTAAAGTTGCTCCCTAAAGGTGCAACAGGTGATCAAGAAGGCAAATGGGATGTTGGCCTATATCGCAAGGGGGATAGAATATAAAAGCAGAGATGTTTTGCTGCATCTGTACAGGGCATTGGTGAGGCCGCAGCTGGAATACTGTGTGCAGTATTGGTCCCCTTATTTGCGGAAGGATATATTGGCCTTGGAGGGAGTGCAGAGAAGGTGTACCAGGTTGATACCAGAGATGAGGGGTGTTGATTGTGTGGAGAGACTGAGCAGATTGGGTTTGTACTATTTGGAATTTAGAAGGCTGAGGGGTGATCTTATAGAGACCTATAAGATAATGAACGGGCTGGATAGGGTAGAGGTGGAGAGATTCTTTCCACTTAGAAAGGAAGCTAGAACTAGAGGGCACAGCCTCAAAATAAAGGGGGGTCAGTTTAGGACAGAGTTGAGGAGGAACCTCTTCTCTCAGAGGTGGTGAATCTCTGGAATTCTCTGCCCACTGAAGTGGTGGAGGCTACCTCGTTGAATATGTTTAAATCACGGATAGATGGATTCCTGATCGGTAAGGGAATTAGGGGTTATGGGGATCAGGCGGGTAAGTGGAACTGATCCACTTCAGATCAGCCATGATCTTATTGAATGGCGGGGCAGGCTCGAGGGGCTAGATGGCCCACTCCTGCTCCTATTTCTTATGTTCTTATGTTCTTAAGTCCCTGGGAACATATGACCTCCTGTTGGGAGCCGTCTTTTCACTGTTCCCCAGAGCCTGATCTGCTCTGCGTGGCCCCTGTTCATCTTCCCAGTCACGCTCTATCTGTAGAGGAACTATTAAATCAACAGAAAAATACTTCAGAGCTTGTCAGACCACTCTCTGTACACTACAGAAGTGTAGATGGAGTCCAGGAATGTATCAAATTGCACCAGCAGCCAGGAAGAAATAATCCAGCAGTTGACCGTAAAGTAGTTTGTGACTTTTTTTAAGTAGAGTTAGTGGCAGGTCTTTCACACCAATGCACACATGCTCAACCGTGGGAGTTTAAGAGTGGGGGCAGGCTGGAGCTCAGCATTTGGAGATGGCAGACTGGTGTCATATCAGAATTGAATACTGGTTAACTTTTATTCATCCATAGCATGTGAGCATCATTTGATGCCCATCCCTAGTTGTCCTTGAGAAGATGGTAGTTGAACCATCTTTTTGAACCGCTGCGGTCCATGTGGTGTAGATATACCCATAATGCTGCTGGGGAGTGAGTTCCAAGATTTTGACCCAATGTCAACAAAGAAACAGTATAGGCCGAATAGCCTATTTCTGCTCCTATTTTCTATAGGGGGGGATTTTGATCCATTTTCGCTGTCGGTGGGAACAAGACACGAGCGCAAAATACCATGAGAGTCAGGAAACGAGATTCTTGCCAGGAAGATCCCATTTTCCAGCTTGCCCCACCCCTCACCGGTGATGTAATGAGGTCCCAAAAAAGGGCAGGAGCCTCATTTTAATACATTTTAATGACTCTGCATATTATTAAAGGGCCTACCATCATTTGATCCCACCCTTACTAAATATTCAAACCTTGGGCGAGTTCATAACAGCTTTATGAAGACAGGGTTCAGTCGAAGGGATCCTGCCGGGGGCACCAAGGTAAGTATAACCCTCGGAGGGAGAGGGATATGACTGGGCAGTGCACTGACACTGCCTCCTGGCACAGGTTAGCACGATGTGGAGATGCCGGCGTTGGACTGGGGTAAACACAGTAAGAGTTTTAACCACACCAGGTTAAAGTCCAACAGGTTTATTTGGTAGCAAATGCCATTAGCTTTCGGAGCGCTGCTCCTTCGTCAGATGGAGTAGAAATGTCTGCCAGGTTGACATTGCCAGTTTGGCAGTGCCAGCCTGTGCCAACCTCTGCTGAGGCAGTGCTGGAGCAAGCCCTCTGGGGAGCCCAATTGTGGGGGGCTTCCATTACGTATGGTGGGGAGAGAACACCAAGACCTTCGAAGGGGGAGACTTGGCAGTGACGGGGAGAGTGGGCAGTGACAAGGGGAGCAGGCAGTGAGGGGAGAAACTGGCAGTGAGAGAGGGAGTGCTGGCGATGCTGTTGTGGTGTTTGTTGGGGGAGAGCCCCTAGTAATTGTGCAGTGGGATGGAGGGGGCGGATGCAGGGGTGGTAGAGCCACTGATTATTGGTGGGCGAGGGGGGAAATGTTTTACCTCAGTTCAGATTGGGGTAGCCATTAAAGATGGCAGCCTGATCTCTATGGAGCCAGCCTTGCCACTTCTATCGGACGCTGCGCTGACAGAGTGACGCCACAAACCATGTCCCCGATCTTTCTTTGTCAGAGTGGCTGAAGATCTGGTTTGAAAACTCGGTGGTACATCTGGAGAGATAAACACTGGTTTTCCATCAGAGCCAGACACTCTGACAAATTGTGGGAAAACACCACATTTCGACATGCCCAAGCGTGTAACTTGGCAGAGGGAGGGATTTGGAGGATACTTGAAATTGAGTTGGCCTCATGATTAGGGCAAAACTCCTTACGAAGTGGTGTTAACTTATTTTCCTCTTTATATTTCCTCCGACCTTACATTCAAGCTCATTCAGGGGACTGAACAGGTATACATCAACGCCAATCCTTAGCAAACACGATAGAAATTATCCCTATGTGGAGATGGATCCTTATCCCAATCCCAGTTTATTATTTGTGAGTAATGGACTCCTGCGATATTAATATAGGCTTTTACTATTAAGTCATAAACATAGATGCCAACTGCCACTTAGATTCAGATTCAGGTCAGTTCTCATGCAAAGCTGCTAATGTGACCAGGCTGCAACTAGCAATGTCTCTGGTGTCTTGGGACTTGGTTAGTGAAGTACGCTGAATTAATTGAATCCTCTGAATTGATAGCCCCTGTGGGCAGAATTTATCTCACTCAAAAGCTGCGAGTAAAAGTTAGTAACTTAAATCAGCAGATAAACTCACAACAGCATGCCACCTCCAGTCTCATCAGGATGAGAAAATCAACATCTTTTAATATATGGTAATTAGGACATTGAGGAACGGCTAATTTCTGGAGATGAACACACAGTAAAACAGCACAATCACTCTAAAATCACTTGTGCGTATTCAAGTGTTGGATAATGCATATAGTTCCCTGTAGTGCGTCTAACTTTTTAATAATGTTTAATTGTTAACTCCCACAGCCCTGCACTCTGTCTACATGATCTGCCATCTGTGGTAAGGTGACCTACTCCTTAATTTGAACCATTTGAACAAGCACTAGATGTGCACAAGTAGCCTAGAAATTTTCTTCCCGCTCTCCGCTCAGTGCTTCCCTTTCCAAAGCAATAACCATCGCTCATTTGGTTGCGCTCCCACCTCTGAGACAAAAGGTTGTGAACTCCACCCCAACTCCACACTTGAGCAAATAATCTAAGATGATAAGCCAGAGCAGTACTGAGGGAGTGCTGTACTATCAAAGGTGTTATCTTTTGAATGAGATTTTACATTGAGGCCCTGTGTGTCCTCTCAGGAGAATGTAAACGATCCCATGGCACTGTTCTGGAAAAGAGCTGGGGAGATCCCCCCCCCCCCCCCTTTACCGCTATTAGAAAATTGGCCCTGTTTTTGAAGGTACCTGTTATATTCTTTGGTTGACGGCCAATCTGCTCTGAAATGGAAATGGAAATGAAACAGTAGCTACAGCACTAAAAAAAGCCATCTGATGTTTCAGTTTTGAAGGCATTGCCGACATTTCCCAGGATGTGTCCAGACAGCTGAAGCTATTGTGAATGTTTGGCTGAGTTTCAAATGTTCCAGAAACACTGATCTCGACTAGGGGGAGGGGTGACAAATTTTAATTGACAGCTTTAAGAGGTTATTATCTTTGATGTGGTAAGCAGATACATGTTTGTCTTTATATCAGACTTAACACTTGAGGGGGTTTACATGGATTTTATGTGAGAGTTTTCTTCATATGAAGTGACTTTAAATATGACAGCTCTATTAGATTTTTAGAAGTTATTTTATCCTCAGATTTTCCCTTAGTGGAGACAAGCTAAGTGGCTGTGGAAAATATATGGCAGAGATTGGGCTTCAGGGAGGCATGTAAGTGGCATGCAGATATTGTTGGAATGGAGGTGGCATGGAGTATGGGGCATGGAACTGGCATTGGGTATGGGGCACGGAGGTGATATGGGTCTACAGAGCTGGGATGGGATATAAGGGGCTTGAAGGTGGAATGGAGGTATCATGAGGTCTGGAGGTGGCATAGGGATATTGGGGTAATGGGTGTGGCATGGAGGGAGTTTGTGGAGATTGAGGGATGAGGGTTTGAGGGTCTAACCTTTATCATTAAAACTGGGATGATGTCAAGTAAACAGATGGGGAATTCCAGCCTGTTAGTCTGGCTATCCACCAGCCAATGGAGGTGCTGGGCACAACTCGATCCCACCTCACCCCGCCTTCCCACAACAAATGGCGGGCAGTGGCCATTTTAAAAGAGATTGGTCTGTCAAGTCAGGAAGTTTCCCAACTCAATGTCCCTGCCGCCTCCACGAAAATCCAACGTTAATCCTCAGCTGTGAGTGCTGATACTACAGATGATAACTTATTTAAATATCATCTTCATTCGATGCTAAAAAGCAAGGTTATCTTTTATGAAACGGGGCAGAATGTGAATGAGACCACATGAATTAAATCAAGTCAAACAGAGAGAGAATGTTTTTTGGATCATCCTCATGCAGAAGTACGAAAAGGAACAGACGAAACCAGTGACACACTTATTTACCTGGAAAATTGAAACGCATTAAATTTTCTGGAGTTGTTACCTGAGAACTGTGATTAGCATGCAAACTGAATCAGTCAAAATTCACTTCAGAGAACACGACTTTCTGCCTGAATTCTTTCGGATCTGTCTCCCCCAACACACACGTTTTGAGTGTTAACACATTCTGGCTTGGTAAATTGTTCCTTGGCTGTTGCTACGGAAACGGTAGATAAGTTGCTAATGGCCTGTGTGCAGCTAGAATAAGACACACTTGGTACAACAGAGATAAATGTTTCTGAGCTCATTCTGAGCAGACCAGCAGAACAAGAATGTTTCTAACAGCTGAATAGTACCTTGTGAATAATGGTGTGGCATGTTACCATAGCTACAGGAAGCAATGATGGAAGTGCACTGTGTATACAAGCCCGATTATATAATTCATGATAATGATTATTTTTTGCCACATCTTTCATTGTTTTGGTTACCAGTCTTAATATCTCCTTATGTCACTTGTGTTAAATGTGCTCTCCTGTCAGTGTCTGCTGTGTTTTCTATATTATGTGTGCTACATCAATGCAGGTTGTTGTTCTTGATGAAGGCTTTGTGCATGGAAGATTATGCCTTACAAATTTGTTAGAGTTCTTTGATGAAGTGACCAGGAAGGTTGATGAGGGCAGGGCGGTAGACATAATCTATATGGATTTCAGTAAGGCCTTTGATAAAGTTCCACATGGTAGGCTGCTCTGGAAGCGAGATCACATGGAATCCAGGGAGAGCTGGCAAATTGGATATACAATTGGCTTGATGGTAGAAAGCAGAGGGTAATGGTGGAAGGATGCTTGTCAGACTGGAGGCCTGTGACTAGTGGTGTGCCTCAGGGTCAGTGCTGGACCCACTGCTGTTTGTTATCTATATCAATGATTTGGATAAGAATGTACGAGGCATGATCAGTATGTTTGCAGACGACACTAAAATAGGTGGTATTGTAGACAGTGAGGAATGTTACCAAAAATTGCAGCAGGATCTTGATTAGCTGGAGAAGTAGGCCAAGAAATGGCAAATGGAGTTTAATACAGGTAAGTGTGAGATGTTGCATTTTGAAAAGTTAAATCCGGGTTGGACTTTCACGGTGAATGGTAGGACCTTAGGGAGTATTGTGGAACAAAGGGATCTTGGAGTTCAGGTGCATGGTTCTCTAAAGGTGGAGTCACAGGTAGATAGGGCAGTGAAGAAGGCTTTTAGCATGCTGGCCTTCATCAGTCAGGGAATTGAGTATAGAAGTTGGGAAATTATGTTGCGGTTGTACAGGACATTGGTGAGGCCGCACCTGGAGTATTATGTTCAGTTTTGGTCGCCTTGCTATAGGAAAGATGTTATTAAACTGGAGAGAGCGCAGAGAGGTTTACAAGGATGTTGCCTGGACTCAGGGGACTGGGTTACAGGGAGAGATTGGACAGGCTAGGACTTTTTTCTTTGGAGCGTAGGAGACTGAGGGGTGATCTTACAGAGGTGTAAAGATCATGAGAGGCATGCATAGAATGAATACACTCAGTCTTTTTCCCAGGGTTGGGGAATCGAGAACTAGAGGGCATGGGTTTAAGTTAAGAGGGGAAAGAATTAATGGGAACCTGAGGAGCAACTTTTTTACACCGGAGGGTGGTGCGTATGTGGAATGAGCTGCCGGAGGAAGTGTTTGAGGCAGGGACATTGACATTTAAAAAGCATTTGGACAAATACATAGATAGGAAAGGTTTAGAGGGATATGGGGCAAATGCAGGCAAATGGGGTTAGCTTAGATGGGCATTTTGGTCAGCATGGACCAGTTTGGGCCGAAGGGCCTGTCTCCGTGCCTTAGATTCTATGATTCTATGAAGTAAATCAGGGGCGCGATGGAGAATTGAAATGACAAGTGACCGGTTGCTCAGAGATCGTGGCGTGCAGATTAAACACAGCTCCTCCACAAAGCAATGACCCAGTTTCCATTCGGTCTCCCGAAACTCGAGGAGGCTGCACCGTGAGCAGTTGCTGGTCATTTTAATTCTCCATCCCACTCCCAATCTGGCCTCTCTCTACTTGAGATCCAATACTATTCTAATGAGACTCAACTGAAGCTTCAACAACAGCCCCTCATTGTTCTATTCCATACTTTAAAGTCTTCTGGACTCAACACTGAGTTGAACAATTTCAGATTGCAGCCACTGGCATCGCGGTGGCACAGTGGTTAGCACTGCTGCCTCACAGCGCCAGGGACCTGGGTTTGATTCCCGGCTTGGGTCACTATCTGTGCAGAATTTGCATGCTCTCCCTATGTCTGTGTGGTTTCCTGTCACAGTCCAAAGTATGTGCTGGTTAGGTGCATTGGCCATGCTAAATTCTCAGTCAGTGTACCCGAACAGGCACCAGAGTGTAGCGACTAGGGGATTTTCACAGTAACTTCATTGCAGTGTTAATGTAAGCCTACTTGCGGCACTAATAAATAAACTTAAAGCATTTTTTTGGACAGCAGTTGCTGGTGGTGGTTTTGTTTTGGTCATTTTCAGCTCCACGAGACCCAGCTTTTCCTTTTCTTTTCTTGTCTCATTACCTTCTCATTTTACCTTTCACCATTTGATCACTCCCACCTTCCACTCCATCATAGAACTGCTCATTTGTTCTTTCCTCACTCTATCCTTTCCCTGCTGTGCTTAAAACCTGTTCCATCTCCAACCATTGCTGGTTCTGACATAGGTCATCAGCCTGAAATGTTAACTCTGGCCGGGATTCTCTGGCCATTCACGCCAGTGGGATTCTCTGTGCACTCCCGCCTGTGGGTTTCCCGACGGCATGGGGTGCCTTCAATGACAGCAGCGGGACCAGGGAATCCTGCCATCAGCGATCAGCACGCTGCCTCCTGCCGCTGAGAAACACACAGCTGGGAGGCCGGAGAATCTCGCCCTCTATTTCTCTCTCCACTGATGCTGCCTGATCTGCTGAGTATTTCCAGCATTTCCTGTTTGCATTTTCCAACATCTGTAGCATTACGCTTTTGCATTATTTGGTTCAGTTGTGTGAAGATCAATTTGGATTAGTTTCCTCGACCAGCTGGTTAAGCAACTGGCCGCAAGTATAATTAACAGCAGTGGAATTCATAATATTTGGAAGGGAGATTATGCTCATCAGTCACTAATTAATAAATCACAGACACTTTGCTAAATTCCACGCCAGTCATGGCTACACTTGCATGAAAAAGTGCTCAATCATTGCCCATCTATCAATCCATTGCCTATTTCAGTAATTAGACATGAGGGGAGAGATATCTCATTCCAATATGCCATCGTGATGCGCAGATGTAGATAATCTGTCAACCAAATCTATCCCTCTCTGGTGCTCCAACTAATCCCAGACAATCAATACTGCATTGCTTCTCCAGGGAATTAACTGCTCAAGGTTAAGGTCAAGATTCTATCAGACTCTTGTTGCGGCCACAAATTTTGATCGGGAAGAGACTTGATGCTCTTGAATAGGTTTAGTGTAGCTATGTCACAGAGATGTTGCCATGGTGCCGTATCGGAGGCTGGATGTGCAGTTATGACGGGGGGCGGGTGGGGGGGGGGGGGGGGGGGAGGTGGTGGACGGTCTTCCTAAAAGACCTTGAGAATTGTTAGATACAAGAGCGGCACGGGGGCACAGTGGTTAGCACTGCTGCCTCACAGCACCAGAGACCCGGGTTCAATTCCTGGCTTGGGTGACTGTCTGTGCAGAGTGTGCATGTTCTCTCCATGTTTGCGTGGGTTTCCTCCGGTGCTCCGGTTTCCTCCCACACTCCAAAAATATGTGGGTTAGGTGGATTGGCCATGCTAAATTGCCCCTTAGTGTCAGGGGGATTAGTGGATAAAATATTTGGGGTCATGGGGATAGGGCCTGGGTGGGAATATTGTTGGTGCGGACTCGATGGGCTGGAATAGCCTCCTTCCATTGCACTGTAACAATTGCATGATTCTATGAAGAGGTTTTTGATTGATTGGGTGTCGGGAGAGGGGTTGTGATGGGGGGACGCAGAGGAGTGAGGATGGGAGCATCGTGACAAGAAACAGAAAGCAACAATGGCCCATAACTTCCTCGGAGAGGCAATTGGCCACAGATTGTCAATCTGTTGGTGTCTTATTTTCAGCTTTACAAAGTCCATGGCTCTCCCGCCTGGGGTATAGGTGTCAGGTGTCAGGCTGGGGGTGGGGGAGGGTGGGGTTGGTTGTCAAGCTGGAGTGGGGGAGGAATGGAGTGGTTAAGGGTCAGGCCAGCAGGGTCGGGTTTCAGACTAAGTGGGGAGAGGTTGGGTTTCAGGCCAGGGGGTACAGGCAGTGGGGAGTTGTTGGGCCAGGTGGGGAAGAGTTGGGTATCAGGACGACTAGGGAATGGATATCGGGACAAGTCGGTGTCAAGCTCAGTGTGGGGTGGGGGTGGGTGCATGGGGGAGGGTCGGGTCAGGTCCGGGAGGAGGGGGTGTGACGCAGGGCAGGTCACGGGGTGAGGTCAAGTGGGGTTGGTGGTGCTTGATTGGAGTGGATGTGGGGCTTCTCTGGGGTTTCAGGGCTGGATGATATTGGAGAATTCCTGGGGCATTGGGGTGTGGGACGTATCCATGTAGGGCTTGGTCTGGGTATTTCAAATCATTACTCTGAAGCTAAAAGTGCTTTTTTTCCTTCTAACACTTACAGAATAACCAAGAGCTTAAAACTAGCAAAACCATCTGAAGTTAGTGATTTAATTTGCTTTGTCAAATGGTTCCCAGCGCAATGCAATTGTCCAGGGAAGTTAGCGCTTCTGGACAATTCCCAAGTAAATCCTTATCTAGGAATTTCCAAGAGGTGTTCCCCAGCACATCATTGGAGAACCTCCCAAATGCAACGTGGGGAGTCAGGAAGTTATGACCCAATAGTTTATTATGTACATTATAGAACCAAGAAACATTAGTAAAATTTAAATGTAAGACTGGTGAGGATGTAATTGAGTGCATAGGGGGAAGAAGTTTTGGAATATTGGTAGGAATACTCCTTTGATATTACTCTACATTGAACTGTATCAATTGTAGGAATGCCATCTCCCCAGAGTTCCTGCTATAGCTTTCCTGGTGATATTGTCCAGTCATGTACACGGAAAGGATGCTTGCTGTGTTGCTCGTTACATTGAAGTGTCGGCTGTGGAATTTGGTAAGGCTGAAAAACGGACGCCAGGATCAGAATGTGGAATGACCTCAGACTGGAAAATCTCACCCGAGGTCAATGGACCAGGCAAAGGTCCGATTACCTCAGGCAGGATTTTACAGCCTTGGGGTAAGCGTGACCAGAAAACCCCACCCAATGTATTTGCACTGGCGAACCACCAGACAAAGCTAAAACAAAGGGAAAAGATCACTCAGATACCAATACACCCGACGGTTAGGTCACATATGTGTTCTGTTCCAGAGGACTGAGATACGGACTTCAATGGGGGCAGTATAAAGGACAAAGCTGAGGATATGCACAATTAAATGCTTGTGGAGATGCCGGCGTTGGACTGGGGTAAACACAGTAAGAGTTTTAACAACACCAGGTTAAAGGCCAACAGGTTTATTTGGTAGCAAATGCCATTAACTTTAGGAGCGCTGCTCCTTCGTCAGATGCTCACTCCATCTGACGAAGGAGCAGCGCTCCGAACGCTAATGGCATTTGCTACCAAATAAACCTGTTGGACTTTAACCTGGTGTTGTTAAAACTCTTACACAATTAAATGCTTGACAGGTCTGACAGAAAACCTGTTGCCCACGGTCAATGATCATGGAGGAGCCAGGCACAAACCTTGGACAGAGCTTTGCTCAGAGCCCATCATTTCCAGCATGGCATTGATAGCCAACTCCATTAGCACAGCTTTGGATCCAACCATCATGCAGTATCTGATGGCTGATGTGAGAGCTTCCATTGTAGCACAGGCCGCCCAGTATCTGGATGCTGCAGTTGGAGCACAGACTGAAATTATGCAAGCTTAACTTGCTGCCAAGACTGCTCAGACTGCTGCCATCATGGCTGCTGATACCAATGTCTAAAGGGCATGGAACATCTCACAGCAGTCCAGCAATCTGTACTCCAACATCTAGCTGAGGTGCTGTTTGGGGGAGTGGCAGTACGGCTATGGAGAATAACTTACTGTTCTCTCTTAGGATGACAGTATTTGTTCTCCCACCATTGCCACTCCAGTAGTGCCCTTGCTGCTGCCTCTCAGCCAGCCAGTCCAGATATCTGCTACCCATGTGGAGGCGTTGCAGTCCAAAACTGGCCCCTCAAGGCCTACAGCCACTTAATGACATCCTAGAAGATCATCTGCTGTCTCCACCAGTGGGAGACATGAACCTTCCACCAGCCAGGCTTTAATGCTGGGGTAGCACTAAGACAGGTAAAGACACACAGGGCAGAAGCAAAGAGAATGCACATTGGTTATTCATTGACTTTTGTATGGAACATTGGATGGTTTAATGGATAAATATGGTTTGAAGGGTTTATTTTGTGGTGGTTTTATTTCAGCATTGTGGTCAGTGATGGTCAATAACAAAGGGAAGGTGTTGTTGAATGGGAATTGGGGCTGTTTTCACTGTACCACAGTTGAATAAGCTGATCATGGACAGTCCAACCTGAAAGGGAAAGGGACTGTGTTGGTTGCTTCTTCTCTTCCTCCTCCCTTTCCTTCTCCTCTTCCTCTTCATGCACCATTTCCTCCTTCACCTCCTCTTCTTTTTCCGCCTCATCAGCTATTTGCCATGTTCTGTACCCGGTGGCGATAGCCATGCCCCAATGCGGGCAAGGTGATTATTCAGGATATACTGAATCATGATGCATGCCCTGCAGAGTGGTCCAGGCATTGCTTAACTGTGCCAATGGTCTGCTTGACGGCATGTTGTGTGGTGCCACAGATCTCATATGTGCACATTGCTAATGCGTGTATACATCAGAGCTAGAGCCATGAGGCAGGTGGTGAGCCAATAGCTCTTGTTGCCTAGAAACTATCCCTCCTTTCTCAAGACCACAGTCACCTTGACAGCTACTGGGAAATGCTATCCTCACCCCACTCTGAGGTTGCAGCGCTGCCTGCAACAGGTTGCAGATTTCAATGAGCAGTTCCTCATGATACAAAGGTGTCTCACAGACTGTTCCTCACTGAGGTCAAGAATTGCTCCCTGAAGAACCACTATCTCCTCCCCCCCTACCTCCACAACTGCCCCCCACTCCCCCCCCCCCCCCCCCACACCCACCACCCCGACACCCACCACCCCACCCTCTTCCCTTTTCTTCCTCTGCATCACCTCTACTGCTTTTTCATCTCATGCTGTAGACCAAAGGAGATAGAATCAACAGTACCCAGGACTGGGAGCCAATGATGTGTGGAGATTCAGTGATATGAGAAACCATGGCCTACATCACATTCACCACTCCCTGCGGACCTCTCCAACTTTAGCAATACAAACCTCCAAACATTTCAACTATTTCCAAACAGTCAGTAGAAATCCTTTTAGGGCCTAACCTAAAAGTGTCTGATGAACCCTTTATGCAGCACGGCAGGGGAAGATGGGTGACCCTTCCTGTATGTAGGTTTGGCTGTGCGAGATTAAGCCGGAGTGTTAGCTCGAGTCAAATTGACAACACACACTAACTAACCTCACATTTTCCTCCGTCTACTCTACAAACCTCCAGTGCATGTTCCCAGCACCTGTATGAACAATCTCACTAAGATGGCATCCAATGACTAAAGCCAGTCTGCATTGGACAGCAGAGCCACCATTCCTGAACTGAAATGGCACTCGTAATGATGAAAACATGTGTACTATGCAAAGGAATGATGTGTCCATCACTTTTTCTTAACCATGTGCCATAGCACCACATGTAACATATACCACCATTGGAATTGGGATACCTGTTCCGATTTGGGAGCCCCATACCCATTTGCCAGAATTTCTATGGTCTGGGTAAAGAGTTGGAGCAAAGGGGCTCAGATTGCAAAAACACAATTGATCTAACTTGTGCTTTATAAAGTAACCGAGGCTAACCTTTCAGATTGTGGTACCCAGTTACTTCCTGTGTGGTCACACACAATGGCTTGAGATCGCCCAAAAATATCTCCTGCAGAACCTTTATTCTTGGCAAAGTTTGATCAGAACATGATGTTAGATCAACAAACAGATTAATCCAGATTTTATCAATCAGTTTGTTGGTTTTATTAATATTGACAGAAAGTTTAATTTATATGTTGCTACCTATTACAGGGGAATAAACGAAGAACAAAGAACAATACAGCACAGGAACAGGCCCTTCGGCCCTCCAAGCCCGCGCCGCTCCCTGGTCCAAACTAGACTGAATGCAGTGGGGGCTGCCACTTACTGACCAGCCCAAGCCAACACTCAGTACAGGATATCAAAGAATGACTGAAAGTAAACCCATTTTTATACCTCGATGGACAATCTCCAATGGATTGCTCTAAATCTATCAATACTGAGATTATTGTCATGTGGTCTTTGTGTGTAGTATGTTACTCTAGCATTAGGTGACAATGTGACATTGCACACACTCCATTTCCACTGGGGGGTATCATTGGGGTAACATGATTTTGCACGGTATCACACCTTACTATGGCAGCTGAAAAATGGGTTGCGGGTCATTTTAACTTTGTGTGCCTATGTAGAACAGTTGATCATGAGTCCGCAGCCTTTTTATATCTTTCCCCATTTTTATTTCCACTGACTTCCAATTAGCAATAATTTCTGCACAACCTGTATGATTCTTCTTCAATTCCATTAACCTGACGCTTCCTGCTTACTTCCTATTCCGCTGCAGATTTCTAATGACAATCCACCACCTTCAACATTCACTTGAAAACGTGATCAAGGGTGTGGATGAGGAAGGTTCAGTTGATGTAATTTATATGGGTTTTAGCAAAGCTTTTGGCAAGGTCCCACATGGGAGACTGATTGAGAAGGTTAAAGCACAAGGAATTCAGGGAAACTTGGTGAGATGGATCAGAAACTGGCTTAGCAATAGGATACAAAGAGTAGTGGTAGAAGGCTGTTCAAGTGACTGGAGGCCGGTGTCCAGCAGTGTACCACAAGTATCAGTACTGGGACCTTTATTGTTTGTTATTTACATAAACAATACAGATGAAAATATGGGGGGAATGTTAAGCAAGTTTGCAGATGACACCAAGATTGGTAGGGTGGTTAATAATGAAGAAGATGGTCATAGGTTGCAGGAAGATAGAGATGGGTTAGTCAGATAGGCAGAGCAATGGCAAATGGTATTTAACCCTGATAAGTGTGAGGTGATGCACTCTGGAAAAAGAAACAGGATGAGGGAGTATTTAATGAATGGCAGGATGCTGGGAAGCTCAGAGGAACAGAGGGATTTTGGGGTAATTATTCACCGATCCCTGAAGTCGGCAGAGCACATGAATAGGATAGTTGAGAAGGCATATGGGACACTTGCTTTTATCAGTCGTGGCACTGAGTATAAACGCAAGGAGGTAATGTTGGAGTTGTACAAAGCGTCGGTTAGGCCACAGCTGGAGTACAGTGTGCAATTCTGGTCACCTCACTATAGGGAGGATGTGATAGAAATAGAGGGGGTACAGAGGAGGTTCACCAGGATGTTGCCTGGGATGGAGCATTTGAGCTATACGGAGAGACTAGATAGACTTAAATTGTTTTCTTTAGAGCAGAGATGGCTGAGGGGAGACATGATTGAGGTGTATAAGATTATGAGGCGTATGAACAGTGTGAGTAGGAAGCTGTTGTGCCCTTGGTTGAGGGGTCAATCACGAGGGGGCATAGTTTTAGGGTAAAGGGCAGGAGATTCAGAGGGGATTTGAAAAAAAACTTTTTCACTCAGTGTGCTCGGAATCTGGAATGCACTGCCTGGGAAGATAGTGGAGGCCGGAAACCCTACAATCTTTAAAAAATATTTGGATGAGTACTTGAAATATAACATTCAGGAATATGGGATAAATGCAGGAAAATGGGATTAGCGCACCTTTAATGGTAGTTATTGTTGGTGCAGACTCTTGGAAATCTTAGAAATCTTAGAAACCCTACAGCGCAGAAAGAGGCCATTCGGTCCATCGAGTCTGCACCGACCACAATCCCACCCAGGCCCTACCCCCATATACCTACATATTTACCCACTAATCCCTCTAACCTACGCATCCCAGGACACTAAGGGCAATTTTTTCAGCTTGGCCAATCAACCTAACCTGCACATCTTTGGACTGTGGGAGGAAACCGGAGCACCCGGAGGAAACCCACGCAGACACGAGGAGAATGTGCAAACTCCACACAGACAGTGACCCAAGCCGGGAATCGAACCCAGGTCCCTGGAGCTGTGAAGCAGCAGTGCTAACCACTGTGCTACCGTGCCGCCCGACTCGATAGGTCGAAGGGCTTGTTCCGCGTTGTGTGCGTCTGTGACTATGACTATGACCAGCATACCATGGCTACTGCATACCATCTACAAGATGCACTGCAGCAACTCACCAAGGCTTCTTCAAAAGTACCTCCCCAGCCTATAACCTCTACCATGTAAAAAGCCGATGCAGCAGGCAAATGGGAATACCAGCATTTCCAAGTTTTCCTCCAACACGAATTGGAAATATATTGTCATTCCTTCATCATCACTGGATCAGCGTGCTGAAATCTCCTAGCTAACTGCACTGTGGCCACACCTTCATCAAGCAAAGTGCAGTGGTTCAAGAAGGCATATGAACACAAATGAATTAACAGCAGGAGTCAGGCCACTCAGCCCGTCGAGCCTGCTCCAATGTTCAATAAGATCATGGCTAATCTGATTGTAACCCCACGCCTACCCCCAATAACCTTTCACCTCCTTGTTTATCAAGAATCTATCTGCCTCTGCCTTAACAATATTCAAAGACTCTGCTTCCACCGCCTTAAAAGGAAGAGAGTTCCAAAGACTCACTATCTTCTGAGAGAAAAAAATTCTCCTCTTCTCTGTCTGCTGACCCATTTTTAACTAGTGACCCCTAGTTTTAGATTCTCCCACAAGAGGAAACATCCTCTCCAGGTCCACCCTATCAGGGCCCCTCAGGATGTTTCAATCAAGTTCCCTCTTACTCTTCTAAACTCCAGCTCAGTCTGTCTAATATTCCCTCATAAGACAACCCATCCATTCCGGGTGTTATTCTGGTAAACCTTCTCTAAACTGCTTCCAATGCATTTACATCATTCCTTAAATTAGACCAATACAGTACACAGTGCTCCAGATGTGGTCGGTTAGGATTCCAGACCAGAACACCAAGGTATACAATGAAGCCAGACTAGACCGCAACAATTTTTCTATTTTGGCAGAAATGTGAGGAAAGGAAGCTTCGCTCCGGAAGTAATTTCACTGAGAAGTTAGGGATCTTTTGTCAAAACAAGCTTTATTCGTAACACAGATTAAGCATAACTCTAACATAATTAAGCAGTTTAACTCTTAACCGTTGAAAAATCGTTAATCATGAAAAGAAACAACTCTAATTTCTAACTTTTGTTTCATACAATACAGATATGTACAAAAAACAAAGAGAATTACAGCACAGGAACAGGCCCTTCGGCCCTCCAAGCCTGCACCGACCATGCTGCCCAACTGAACTAAAACCCCCTACCCTTCCCGGGACCATATCCCTCTATTCCCATCCTATTCATGTATTTGTTAAGATGCCCCTTAAAAGTCACTACCGTATCTGCTTCCATGACCTCCCCCGGCAGCGAGTTCCAGGCACCCACCACCCTCTGTGTATAAAACTTGCCTCGTACATCTCCTTTAAACCTTGCCCCTCGCACCTTAAACCTATGCCCCCTAGTAATTGACTCTTCCACCCTGGTAAAAAGCTTCTGACTATCCATTCTGTCCATGCCCCTCATAATCTTGTAGACTTCTATCAGGCTTCTATGTATTTATAATATT